>NW_026990915.1:0-34000 GCF_036250125.1 Pseudopipra pipra
TAAGCCTGCAACCTTTGGCTCTCGGGTGGATTACATGGGGAGGCAGGGGTACTCCCCGCCAGCAAGAGCTTTTTGTCCTGGCCCTTTTGTTCTGGGAGGAATCTTTGTCCGTACGCCATTTGGGCAGTGGCACTGGCAGCTGGAGCTGCCAAAGGCCAAGAGCCCTTCTCCCCAGCCAAGCAAGCCTGCAACCTTTGGCTCTGGGGTGGATTTGGTAGGCAGGCCTGGGTACTCCCCGCCAGCAAGAGCTTTGTGTCCTGGCCCTTTTGCTCGGGGAGGAATCTTTGTCCGTACGCCATTTGGGCAGTGGCACTGGCAGCTGGAGCTGCCAAAAGCCAAGAGACCTTCTCCCCAGCCAAGCAAGCCTGCAACATTTGGCTCTCGGGTGGATTACGTGGGGAGGCCTGGGTACTCCCCGCCAGCAAGAGCTTTTTGTCCTGGCCCTTTTGTTCTGGGAGGAATCTTTGTCCGTACGCCATTTGGGCAGTGGCACTGGCAGCTGGAGCTGCCAAAAGCCAAGAGCCCTTCTCCCCAGCCAAGCAAGCCTGCAACCTTTGGCTCTCGGGTGGATTACGTGGGGAGGCCTGGGTACTCCTGGCCAGCAAGAGCTTTTTGTCCTGGCCCTTTTGTTCTGGGAGGAATCTTTGTCCGTACGCCATTTGGGCAGTGGCACTGGCAGCTGGAGCTGCCAAAAGCCAAGAGCCCTTCTCCCCAGCCAAGCAAGCTTGCAACCTTTGGCTCTTGGGTGGATTTGGTAGGCAGGCCTGGGTACTCCCCGCCAGCAAGAGCTTTGTGTCCTGGCCCTTTTGCTCGGGGAGGAATCTTTGTCCGTACGCCATTTGGGCAGCGGCACTGGCAGCTGGAGCTGCCAAAAGCCAAGAGCGCTTCTCCCCAGCCAAGCAAGCCTGCAACCTTTGGCTCTCGGGTGGATTACGTGGGGAGGCAGGGGTACTCCCCGCCAGCAAGAGCTTTTTGTCCTGGCCCTTTTGTTCTGGGAGGAATCTTTGTCCGTACGCCATTTGGGCAGTGGCACTGGCAGCTGGAGCTGCCAAAGGCCAAGAGCGCTTCTCCCCAGCCAAGCAAGCCTGCAACCTTTGGCTCTGGGGTGGATTTGGTAGGCAGGCCTGGGTACTCCCCGCCAGCAAGAGCTTTGTGTCCTGGCCCTTTTGTTCTGGGAGGAATCTTTGTCCGTACGCCATTTGGGCAGTGGCACTGGCAGCTCGAGCTGCCAAAAGCCAAGAGCGCTTCTCCCCAGCCAAGCAAGCCTGCAACCTTTGGCTCTCGGGTGGATTACGTGGGGAGGCAGGGGTACTCCCCGCCAGCAAGAGCTTTTTGTCCTGGCCCTTTTGTTCTGGGAGGAATCTTTGTCCGTACACCATTTGGGCAGTGGCACTGGCGGCTGGAGCTGCCAAAGGCCAAGAGCCCTTCTCCCCAGCCAAGCAAGCCTGCAACCTTTGGCTCTGGGGTGGATTTGGTAGGCAGGCCAGGGTACTCCTGGCCAGCCAGATCTTTGCGTCCTGGCCCTTTCGCTCTGGGTGGAATCTTTGTCCGTACGCCATTTGGGCAGTGGCACTGGCAGCTGGAGCTGCCAAAAGCCAAGAGCCCTTCTCCCCAGCCAAGCAAGCCTGCAACCTTTGGGTCTTGGGTGGATTTGGTAGGCAGGCCAGGGTACTCCTGGCCAGCCAGATCTTGGCGTCCTGGCCCTTTCGCTCTGGGTGGAATCTTCGTCCGTACGCCATTTGGGCAGTGGCACTGGCAGCTGGAGCTGCCAAAAGCCAAGAGCGCTTCTCCCCAGCCAAGCAAGCCTGCAACCTTTGGCTCTCGGGTGGATTACGTGGGGAGGCAGGGGTACTCCTGGCCAGCAAGAGCTTTTTGTCCTGGCCCTTTTGTTGTGGGAGGAATCTTTGTCCATACGCCATTTGGGCAGTGGCACTGGCAGCTGGAGCTGCCAAAGGCCAAGAGCCCTTCTCCCCAGCCAAGCAAGCCTGCAACCTTTGGCTCTGGGGTGGATTTGGTAGGCAGGCCTGGGTACTCCCCGCCAGCAAGAGCTTTGTGTCCTGGCCCTTTTGCTCGGGGAGGAATCTTTGTCCGTATGCCATTTGGGCAGTGGCACTGGCAGCTGGAGCTGCCAAAAGCCAAGAGCGCTTCTCCCCAGCCAAGCAAGCCTGCGACCTTTGGCTCTCGGGTGGATTACGTGGGGAGGCAGGGGTACTCCCCGCCAGCAAGAGCTTTTTGTCCTGGCCCTTTTGTTCTGGGAGGAATCTTCGTCCGTACGCCATTTGGGCAGTGGCACTGGCAGCTGGAGCTGCCAAAAGCCAAGAGCGCTTCTCCCCAGCCAAGCAAGCCTGCAACCTTTGGCTCTCGAGTGCATTACGTGGGGAGGCAGGGGTACTCCTGGCCAGCAAGAGCTTTTTGTCCTGGCCCTTTTGTTCTGGGAGGAATCTTTGTCCGTACGCCATTTGGGCAGTGGCACTGGCAGCTGGAGCTGCCAATGGCCAAGAGCCCTTCTCCCCAGCCAAGCAAGCCTGCAACCTTTGGCTCTCGGGTGGATTATGTGGGGAGGCAGGGGTACTCCCCGCCAGCAAGAGCTTTTTGTCCTGGCCCTTTTGTTCTGGGAGGAATCTTCGTCCGTACGCCATTTGGGCAGTGGCACTGGCAGCTGGAGCTGCCAAAAGCCAAGAGCGCTTCTCCCCAGCCAAGCAAGCCTGCAACCTTTGGCTCTCGGGTGGATTACATGGGGAGGCAGGGGTAGTCCTGGCCAGCAAGAGCTTTTTGTCCTGGCCCTTTTGCTCTGGGAGGAATCTTTGTCCGTACGCCATTTGGGCAGTGGCACTGGCAGCTGGAGCTGCCAAAAGCCAAGAGCCCATCTCCCCAGCCAAGCAAGCCTGCAACCTTTGGCTCTCGGGTGGATTACGTGGGGAGGCAGGGGTACTCCCCGCCAGCAAGAGCTTTTTGTCCTGGCCCTTTTGTTCTGGGAGGAATCTTTGTCCGTACGCCATTTGGGCAGCGGCACTGGCAGCTGGAGCTGCCAAAAACCAAGAGCGCTTCTCCCCAGCCAAGCAAGCCTGCAACCTTTGGCTCTCGGGTGGATTACGTGGGGAGGCAGGGGTACTCCTGGCCAGCAAGAGCTTTTTGTCCTGGCCCTTTTGTTGTGGGAGGAATCTTTGTCCGTACGCCATTTGGGCAGTGGCACTGGCAGCTGGAGCTGCCAAAGGCCAAGAGTCCTTCTCCCCAGCCAAGCAAGCCTGCAACCTTTGGCTCTGGGGTGGATTTGGTAGGCAGGCCTGGGTACTCCCCGCCAGCAAGAGCTTTGTGTCCTGGCCCTTTTGCTCGGGGAGGAATCTTTGTCCGTACGCCATTTGGGCAGTGGCACTGGCAGCTGGAGCTGCCAAAAGCCAAGAGCCCTTCTCCCCAGCCAAGCAAGCCTGCAACCTTTGGCTCTCGGGTGGATTACGTGGGGAGGCAGGGGTACTCCCCACCAGCAAGAGCTTTTTGTCCTGGCACTTTTGTTCTGGGAGGAATCTTTGTCCGTACGCCATTTGGGCAGTGGCACTGGCAGCTGGAGCTGCCAAAAGCCAAGAGCCCTTCTCCCCAGCCAAGCAAGCCTGCAACCTTTGGCTCTGGGGTGGATTTGGTAGGCAGGCCAGGGTACTCCTGGCCAGCCAGATCTTTGCGTCCTGGCCCTTTCGCTCTGGGTGGAATCTTCGTCCGTACGCCATTTGGGCAGTGGCACTGGCAGCTGGAGCTGCCAAAGGCCAAGAGCGCTTCTCCCCAGCCAAGCAAGCCTGCAACCTTTGGCTCTGGGGTGGATTTGGTAGGCAGGCCTGGGTACTCCCCGCCAGCAAGAACTTTGTGTCCTGGCCCTTTTGTTCTGGGAGGAATCTTTGTCCGTACGCCATTTGGGCAGTGGCACTGGCAGCTGGAGCTGCCAAAAGCCAAGAGCGCTTCTCCCCAGCCAAGCAAGCCTGCAACCTTTGGCTCTCGGGTGGATTTGGTAGGCAGGCCTGGGTACTCCCCGCCAGCAAGAGCTTTGTGTCCTGGCCCTTTTGCTCGGGGAGGAATCTTTGTCCGTACGCCATTTGGGCAGTGGCACTGGCAGCTGGAGCTGCCAAAAGCCAAGAGCGCTTCTCCCCAGCCAAGCAAGCCTGCGACCTTTGGCTCTCGGGTGGATTACGTGGGGAGGCAGGGGTACTCCCCGCCAGCAAGAGCTTTTTGTCCTGGCCCTTTTGTTCTGGGAGGAATCTTCGTCCGTACGCCATTTGGGCAGTGGCACTGGCAGCTGGAGCTGCCAAAAGCCAAGAGCGCTTCTCCCCAGCCAAGCAAGCCTGCAGCCTTTGGCTCTCGAGTGCATTACGTGTGGAGGCAGGGGTACTCCTGGCCAGCCAGAGCTTTTTGTCCTGGCACTTTTGTTCTGGGAGGAATCTTTGTCCGTACGCCATTTGGGCAGTGGCACTGGCAGCTGGAGCTGCCAAAAGCCAAGAGCCCTTCTCCCCAGCCAAGCAAGCCTGCAACCTTTGGCTCTCGGGTGGATTACGTGGGGAGACCTGGGTACTCCCCGCCAGCAAGAGCTTTTTGTCCTGGCCCTTTTGTTCTGGGAGGAATCTTTGTCCGTACGCCATTTGGGCAGTGGCACTGGCAGCTGGAGCTGCCAAAAGCCAAGAGCCCTTCTCCCCAGCCAAGCAAGCCTGCAACCTTTGGGTCTTGGGTGGATTTGGTAGGCAGACCAGGGTACTCCTGGCCAGCCAGATCTTTGCGTCCTGGCCCTTTCGCTCTGGGTGGAATCTTCGTCCGTACGCCATTTGGGCAGTGGCACTGGCAGCTGGAGCTGTCAAAAGCCAAGAGCGCTTCTCCCCAGCCAAGCAAGCCTGCAACCTTTGGGTCTTGGGTGGATTTGGTAGGCAGGCCTGGGTACTCCCCGCCAGCAAGAGCTTTGTGTCCTGGCCCTTTTGCTCGGGGAGGAATCTTTGTCCGTACGCCATTTGGGCAGTGGCACTGGCAGCTGGAGCTGCCAAAAGCCAAGAGCGCTTCTCCCCAGCCAAGCAAGCCTGCGACCTTTGGCTCTCGGGTGGATTACGTGGGGAGGCAGGGGTACTCCCCGCCAGCAAGAGCTTTTTGTCCTGGCCCTTTTGTTCTGGGAGGAATCTTCGTCCGTACGCCATTTGGGCAGTGGCACTGGCAGCTGGAGCTGCCAAAAGCCAAGAGTGCTTCTCCCCAGCCAAGCAAGCCTGCAACCTTTGGCTCTCGAGTGCATTACGTGGGGAGGCCTGGGTACTCCCTGCCAGCAAGAGCTTTTTGTCCTGGCCCTTTTGTTCTGGGAGGAATCTTTGTCCGTACGCCATTTGGGCAGTGGCACTGGCAGCTGGAGCTGCCAAAGGCCAAGAGCCCTTCTCCCGAACCAAGCAAGCCTGCAACCATTGGGTCTTGGGTGGATTTGGTAGGCAGGCCTGGGTACTCCCCGCCAGCAAGAGCTTTGTGTCCTGGCCCTTTTGCTCGGGGAGGAATCTTTGTCCGTACGCCATTTGGGCAGTGGCACTGGCAGCTGGAGCTGCCAAAAGCCAAGAGCGCTTCTCCCCAGCCAAGCAAGCCTGCAACCTTTGGCTCTCGGGTGGATTACGTGGGGAGGCAGGGGTACTCCCCACCAGCAAGAGCTTTTTGTCCTGGCCCTTTTGTTCTGGGAGGAATCTTTGTCCGTACGCCATTTGGGCAGTGGCACTGGCAGCTGGAGCTGCCAAAAGCCAAGAGCGCTTCTCCCCAGCCAAGCAAGCCTGCAACCTTTGGCTCTCGGGTTGATTACGTGGGGAGGCATGGGTACTCCCTGCCAGCAAGAGCTTTTTGTCCTGGCCCTTTTGTTCTGGGAGGAATCTTCGTCCGTACGCCATTGGGGCAGTGGCACTGGCAGCTGGAGCTGCCAAAAGCCAAGAGCCCTTCTCCCCAGCCAAGCAAGCCTGCAACCTTTGGCTCTCGGGTGGATTACGTGGGGAGGCCTGGGTACTCCCCGCCAGCAAGAGCTTTTTGTCCTGGCCCTTTTGTTCTGGGAGGAATCTTTGTCCGTACGCCATTTGGGCAGTGGCACTGGCAGCTGGAGCTGCCAAAGGCCAAGAGCGCTTCTCCCCAGCCAAGCAAGCCTGCAACCTTTGGCTCTGGGGTGAATTTGGTAGGCAGGCCTGGGTACCCCCGCCAGCAAGAGCTTTGTGTCCTGGCCCTTTTGCTCGGGGAGGAATCTTTGTCCGTACGCCATTTGGGCAGTGGCACTGGCAGCTGGAGCTGCCAAAAGCCAAGAGCGCTTCTCCCCAGCCAAGCAAGCCTGCAACCTTTGGCTCTCGGGTGGATTACGTGGGGAGGCAGGGGTACTCCCCGCCAGCAAGAGCTTTTTGTCCTGGCCCTTTTGTTCTGGGAGGAATCTTTGTCCGTACGCCATTTGGGCAGTGGCACTGGCAGCTGGAGCTGCCAAAGGCCAAGAGCCCTTCTCCCCAGCCAAGCAAGCCTGCAACCTTTGGCTCTGGGGTGGATTTGGTTGTCAGGCCTGGGTACTCCCCGCCAGCAAGAGCTTTGTGTCCTGGCCCTTTTGCTCGGGGAGGAATCTTTGTCCGTACGCCATTTGGGCAGTGGCACTGGCAGATGGAGCTGCCAAAAGCCAAGAGCCCTTCTCCCCAGCCAAGCAAGCCTGCAACCTTTGGCTCTCGGGTGGATTACGTGGGGAGGCAGGGGTACTCCCCGCCAGCAAGGGCTTTTTGTCCTGGCCCTTTTGTTCTGGGAGGAATCTTTGTCCGTACGCCATTTGGGCAATGGCACTGGCAGCTGGAGCTGCCAAAAGCCAAGAGCCCTTCTCCCCAGCCAAGCAAGCCTGCAACCTTTGGCTCTCGGGTGGATTACGTGGGGAGGCAGGGATACTCCCCGCCAGCAAGAGCTTTTTGTCCTGGCCCTTTTGTTCTGGGAGGAATCTTTGTCCGTACGCCATTTGGGCAGTGGCACTGGCAGCTGGAGCTGCCAAAAGCCAAGAGCGCTTCTCCCCAGCCAAGCAAGCCTGCAACCTTTGGCTCTCGGGTGGATTACGTGGGGAGGCCTGGGTACTCCCCGCCAGCAAGAGCTTTTTGTCCTGGCCCTTTTGTTCTGGGAGGAATCTTTGTCCGTACGCCATTTGGGCAGTGGCACTGGCAGCTGGAGCTGCCAAAAGCCAAGAGCGCTTCTCCCCAGCCAAGCAAGCCTGCAACCTTTGGCTCTCGGGTGGATTACGTGGGGAGGCAGGGGTACTCCCCGCCAGCAAGAGCTTTTTGTCCTGGCACTTTTGTTCTGGGAGGAATCTTTGTCCGTACGCCATTTGGGCAGTGGCACTGGCAGCTGGAGCTGCCAAAAGCCAAGAGCCCTTCTCCCCAGCCAAGCAAGCCTGCAACCTTTGGGTCTTGGGTGGATTTGGTAGGCAGGCCAGGGTACTCCTGGCCAGCCAGATCTTTGCGTCCTGGCCCTTTTGCTCGGGGAGGAATCTTTGTCCGTACGCCATTTGGGCAGTGGCACTGGCAGCTGGAGCTGCCAAAAGCCAAGAGCCCTTCTCCCCAGCCAAGCAAGCCTGCGACCTTTGGCTCTCGGGTGGATTACGTGGGGAGGCAGGGGTACTCCCCGCCAGCAAGAGCTTTTTGTCCTGGCCCTTTTGTTCTGGGAGGAATCTTCGTCCGTACGCCATTTGGGCAGTGGCACTGGCAGCTGGAGCTGCCAAAAGCCAAGAGCGCTTCTCCCCAGCCAAGCAAGCCTGCAACCTTTGGCTCTCGAGTGCATTACGTGGGGAGGCCTGGGTACTCCCCGCCAGCAAGAGCTTTTTGTCCTGGCCCTTTTGTTCTGGGAGGAATCTTCGTCCGTACGCCATTTGGGCAGTGGCACTGGCAGCTGGAGCTGCCAAAGGCCAAGAGCCCTTCTCCCGAACCAAGCAAGCCTGCAACCTTTGGGTCTTGGGTGGATTTGGTTGTCAGGCCTGGGTACTCCCCGCCAGCAAGAGCTTTGTGTCCTGGCCCTTTTGCTCGGGGAGGAATCTTTGTCCGTACGCCATTTGGGCAGTGGCACTGGCGGATGGAGCTGCCAAAAGCCAAGAGCCCTTCTCCCCAGCCAAGCAAGCCTGCAACCTTTGGCTCTCGGGTGGATTACGTGGGGAGGCAGGGGTACTCCCCGCCAGCAAGGGCTTTTTGTCCTGGCCCTTTTGTTCTGGGAGGAATCTTTGTCCGTACGCCATTTGGGCAGTGGCACTGGCAGCTGGAGCTGCCAAAAGCCAAGAGCCCTTCTCCCCAGCCAAGCAAGCCTGCAACCTTTGGCTCTCGGGTGGATTACGTGGGGAGGCAGGGATACTCCCCGCCAGCAAGAGCTTTTTGTCCTGGCCCTTTTGTTCTGGGAGGAATCTTCGTCCGTACGCCATTTGGGCAGTGGCACTGGCAGCTGGAGCTGCCAAAAGCCAAGAGCCCTTCTCCCCAGCCAAGCAAGCCTGCAACCTTTGGCTCTCGGGTGGATTACGTGGGGAGGCAGGGGTACTCCCCGCCAGCAAGAGCTTTTTGTCCTGGCCCTTTTGTTCTGGGAGGAATCTTTGTCCGTACGCCATTTGGGCAGCGGCACTGGCAGCTGGAGCTGCCAAAAACCAAGAGCGCTTCTCCCCAGCCAAGCAAGCCTGCAACCTTTGGCTCTAGAGTGCATTACGTGGGGAGGCAGGGGTACTCCTGGCCAGCAAGAGCTTTTTGTCCTGGCCCTTTTGTTCTGGGAGGAATCTTTGTCCGTACGCCATTTGGGCAGTGGCACTGGCAGCTGGAGCTGCCAAAAGCCAAGAGCCCTTCTCCCCAGCCAAGCAAGCCTGCAACCTTTGGGTCTTGGGTGAATTTGGTAGGCAGGCCTGGGTACTCCCCGCCAGCAAGAGCTTTGTGTCCTGGCCCTTTTGCTCGGGGAGGAATCTTTGTCCGTACGCCATTTGGGCAGTGGCACTGGCAGCTGGAGCTGCCAAAGGCCAAGAGCGCTTCTCCCCAGCCAAGCAAGCCTGCAACCTTTGGCTCTCGGGTAGAGTACGTGGGGAGGCAGGGGTACTCCCCGCCAGCAAGAGCTTTTTGTCCTGGCCCTTTTGTTCTGGGAGGAATCTTCGTCCGTATGCCATTTGGGCAGTGGCACTGGCAGCTGGAGGTGCCAAAAGCCAAGAGCGCTTCTCCCCAGCCAAGCAAGCCTGCAACCTTTGGCTCTCGAGTGCATTACGTGGGGAGGCAGGGGTACTCCCCGCCAGCAAGAGCTTTTTGTCCTGGTACTTTTGTTCTGGGAGGAATCTTTGTCCGTACGCCATTTGGGCAGTGGCACTGGCAGCTGGAGCTGTCAAAAGCCAAGAGCCCTTCTCCCCAGCCAAGCAAGCCTGCAACCTTTGGCTCTGGGGTGGATTAGATGGGGAGGCCTGGGTACTCCCCGCCAGCAAGAGCTTTTTGTCCTGGCCCTTTCGCTCTGGGTGGAATCTTCGTCCGTACGCCATTTGGGCAGTGGCACTGGCAGCTGGAGCTGCCAAAAGCCAAGAGCCCTTCTCCCCAGCCAAGCAAGCCTGCAACCTTTGGCTCTTGGGTGGATTACGTGGGGAGGCAGGGGTACTCCCCGCCAGCAAGAGCTTTTTGTCCTGGCCCTTTCGCTCTGGGTGGAATCTTCGTCCGTACGCCATTTGGGCAGTGGCACTGGCAGCTGGAGCTGTCAAAAGCCAAGAGCGCTTCTCCCCAGCCAAGCAAGCCTGCAACCTTTGGGTCTTGGGTGGATTTGGTAGGCAGGCCTGGGTACTCCCCGCCCGCAAGAGCTTTGTGTCCTGGCCCTTTTGCTCGGGGAGGAATCTTTGTCCGTACGCCATTTGGGCAGTGGCACTGGCAGCTGGAGCTGCCAAAAGCCAAGAGCCCTTCTCCCCAGCCAAGCAAGCCTGCAACCTTTGGGTCTCGGGTGAATTTGGTAGGCAGGCCTGGGTACTCCCCGCCAGCAAGAGCTTTGTGTCCTGGCCCTTTTGATCTGGGAGGAATCTTTGTCCGTACGCCATTTGGGCAGTGGCACTGGCAGCTGGAGCTGCCAAAAGCCAAGAGCCCTTCTCCCCAGCCAAGCAAGCCTGCAACCTTTGGCTCTCGGGTGGATTACGTGGGGAGGCAGGGGTACTCCCCGCCAGCAAGAGCTTTTTGTCCTGGCCCTTTTGTTCTGGGAGGAATCTTTGTCCGTACGCCATTTGGGCAGTGGCACTGGCAGCTGGAGCTGCCAAAGGCCAAGAGCCCTTCTCCCCAGCCAAGCAAGCCTGCAACCTTTGGGTCTTGGGTGGATTTGGTAGGCAGGCCTGGGTACTCCCCGCCAGCAAGAGCTTTGTGTCCTGGCCCTTTTGCTCGGGGAGGAATCTTTGTCCGTACGCCATTTGGGCAGTGGCACTGGCAGCTGGAGCTGCCAAAAGCCAAGAGCCCTTCTCCCCAGCCAAGCAAGCCTGCAACCTTTGGCTCTTGGGTGGATTTGGTAGGCAGGCCAGGGTGCCCCTGGCCAGACAGATCTTTGTGTCCTGGCCCTTTCGCTCTGGGTTCGAATCTTCGTCCGTACGCCATTTGGGCAGTGGCACTGGCAGCTGGAGCTGCCAAAAGCCAAGAGCGCTTCTCCCCAGCCAAGCAAGCCTGCAACCTTTGGCTCTCGGGTGGATTATGTGGGGAGGCAGGGGTACTCCCTGCCAGCAAGAGCTTTTTGTCCTGGCCCTTTTGTTCTGGGAGGAATCTTTGTCCGTACGCCATTTGGGCAGTGGCACTGGCAGCTGGAGCTGCCAAAAGCCAAGAGTGCTTCTCCCCAGACAAGCAACCCTGCAACCTTTGGCTCTCGGGTGGATTACGTGGGGAGGCAGGGGTACTCCCTGCCAGCAAGAGCTTTTTGTCCTAGCCCTTTTGTTCTGGGAGGAATCTTTGTCCGTACGCCATTTGGGCAGTGGCACTGGCAGCTGGAGCTGCCAAAGGCCAAGAGCCCTTCTCCCCAGCCAAGCAAGCCTGCAACCTTTGGCTCTCGGGTGGATTTCGTAGGCAGGCCTGGGTACTCCCCGCCAGCAAGAGCTTTGTGTCCTGGCCCTTTTGTACTGGGAGGAATCTTTGTCCGTACGCCATTTGGGCAGTGGCACTGGCAGCTGGAGGTGCCAAAAGCCAAGAGCCCTTCTCCCCAGCCAAGCAAGCCTGCAACCTTTGGCTCTCGGGTGGATTACGTGGGGAGGCAGGGGTACTCCCCGCCAGCAAGAGCTTTTTGTCCTGGCCCTTTTGTTCTGGGAGGAATCTTTGTCCGTACGCCATTTGGGCAGTGGCACTGGCAGCTGGAGCTGCCAAAAGCCAAGAGCCCTTCTCCCCAGCCAAGCAAGCCTGCAACCTTTGGGTCTTGGGTGGATTTGGTAGGCAGGCCTGGGTACTCCCAGCCAGCAAGAGCTTTTTGTCCTGGCCCTTTTGTTCTGGGAGGAATCTTTGTCCGTACGCCATTTGGGCAGTGGCACTGGCAGCTGGAGCTGCCAAAAGCCAAGAGCGCTTCTCCCCAGCCAAGCAAGCCTGCAACCTTTGGCTCTCGGGTGGATTACGTGGGGAGGCCTTGGTACTCCTCGCCAGGAAGAGCTTTTTGTCCTGGCCCTTTTGTTCTGGGAGGAATCTTTGTCCGTACGCCATTTGGGCAGTGGCACTGGCAGCTGGAGCTGCCAAAGGCCAAGAGCCCTTCTCCCCAGCCAAGCAAGCCTGCAACCTTTGGCTCTGGGGTGGATTTGGTAGGCAGGCCAGGGTACTCCCCGCCAGCAAGAGCTTTTTGTCCTGGCCCTTTTGTTCTGGGAGGAATCTTTGTCCGTACGCCATATGGGCAGTGGCACTGGCAGCTGGAGCTGCCAAAAGCCAAGAGCCCTTCTCCCCAGCCAAGCAAGCCTGCAACCTTTGGCTCTCGGGTGGATTTGGTAGGCAGGCCAGGGTGCCCCTGGCCAGACAGATCTTTGTGTCCAGGCCTTTTCGCTCTGGGTGGAATCTTCGTCCGTACGCCATTTGGGCAGTGGCACTGGCAGCTGGAGCTGCCAAAAGCCAAGAGCGCTTCTCCCCAGCCAAGCAAGCCTGCAACCTTTGGCTCTCGGGTGGATTATGTGGGGAGGCAGGGGTACTCCCCGCCAGCAAGAGCTTTTTGTCCTGGCCCTTTTGTTCTGGGAGGAATCTTTGTCCGTACGCCATTTGGGCAGTGGCACTGGCAGCTGGAGCTGCCAAAAGCCAAGAGCCCTTCTCCCCAGCCAAGCAAGCCTGCAACCTTTGGCTCTAGAGTGCATTACGTGGGGAGGCAGGGGTACTCCCCGCCAGCAAGAGCTTTTTGTCCTGGCCCTTTTGTTCTGGGAGGAATCTTTGTCCGTACGCCATTTGGGCAGTGGCACTGGCAGCTGGAGCTGCCAAAGGCCAAGAGCCCTTCTCCCCAGCCAAGCAAGCCTGCAACCTTTGGCTCTGGGGTGGATTTCGTAGGCAGGCCTGGGTACTCCCCGCCAGCAAGAGCTTTGTGTCCTGGCCCTTTTGTACTGGGAGGAATCTTTGTCCGTACGCCATTTGGGCAGTGGCACTGGCAGCTGGAGCTGCCAAAAGCCAAGAGCCCTTCTCCCCAGCCAAGCAAGCCTGTAACCTTTGGCTCTCGGGTGGATTACGTGGGGAGGCAGGGGTACTCCCCGCCAGCAAGAGCTTTTTGTCCTGGCCCTTTTGTTCTGGGAGGAATCTTTGTCCGTACGCCATTTGGGCAGTGGCACTGGCAGCTGGAGCTGCCAAAAGCCAAGAGCCCTTCTCCCCAGCCAAGCAAGCCTGCAACCTTTGGCTCTCGAGTGCATTACGTGGGGAGGCAGGGGTACTCCGCGCCAGCAAGAGCTTTTTGTCCTGGCCCTTTTGTTCTGGGAGGAATCTTTGTCCGTACGCCATTTGGGCAGTGGCACTGGCAGCTGGAGCTGCCAAAAGCCAAGAGCCCTTCTCCCCAGCCAAGCAAGCCTGCAACCTTTGGGTCTTGGGTGGATTTGGTAGGCAGGCCTGGGTACTCCCAGCCAGCAAGAGCTTTTTGTCCTGGCCCTTTTGTTCTGGGAGGAATCTTTGTCCGTACGCCATTTGGGCAGTGGCACTGGCAGCTGGAGCTGCCAAAAGCCAAGAGCGCTTCTCCCCAGCCAAGCAAGCCTGCAACCTTTGGCTCTCGGGTGGATTACGTGGGGAGGCCTTGGTACTCCTCGCCAGGAAGAGCTTTTTGTCCTGGCCCTTTTGTTCTGGGAGGAATCTTTGTCCGTACGCCATTTGGGCAGTGGCACTGGCAGCTGGAGCTGCCAAAAGCCAAGAGCCCTTCTCCCCAGCCAAGCAAGCCTGCAACCTTTGGCTCTCGGGTGGATTTGGTAGGCAGGCCAGGGTGCCCCTGGCCAGCCAGATCTTTGTGTCCTGGCCTTTTCGCTCTGGGTGGAATCTTCGTCCGTACGCCATTTGGGCAGTGGCACTGGCAGCTGGAGCTGCCAAAAGCCAAGAGCGCTTCTCCCCAGCCAAGCAAGCCTGCAACCTTTGGCTCTCGGGTGGATTACGTGGGGAGGCAGGGGTACTCCCTGCCAGCAAGAGCTTTTTGTCCTGGCCCTTTTGTTCTGGGAGGAATCTTCGTCCGTACGCCATTTGGGCAGTGGCACTGGCAGCTGGAGCTGCCAAAAGCCAAGAGACCTTCTCCCCAGCCAAGCAAGCCTGCAACCTTTGGCTCTCGGGTGGATTACGTGGGGAGGCAGGGGTACTCCCCGCCAGCAAGAGCTTTTTGTCCTGGCCCTTTTGTTCTGGGAGGAATCTTTGTCCGTACGCCATTTGGGCAGTGGCACTGGCAGCTGGAGCTGCCAAAAGCCAAGAGCGCTTCTCCCCAGCCAAGCAAGCCTGCAACCTTTGGCTCTGGGGTGGATTTGGTAGGCAGGCCTGGGTACTCCCCGCCAGCAAGAGCTTTGTGTCCTGGCCCTTTTGTTCTGGGAGGAATCTTTGTCCGTACGCCATTTGGGCAGTGGCACTGGCAGCTGGAGCTGCCAAAAGCCAAGAGCGCTTCTCCCCAGCCAAGCAAGCCTGCAACCTTTGGCTCTCGGGTGGATTACGTGGGGAGGCAGGGGTACTCCCCGCCAGCAAGAGCTTTTTGTCCTGGCCCTTTTGTTCTGGGAGGAATCTTCGTCCGTACGCCATTTGGGCAGTGGCACTGGCAGCTGGAGCTGCCAAAAGCCAAGAGCCCTTCTCCCCAGCCAAGCAAGCCTGCAACCTTTGGCTCTCGGGTGGATTACGTGGGGAGGCCTGGGTACTCCTAGCCAGCCAGAGCTTTTTGTCCTGGCCCTTTTGTTCTGGGAGGAATCTTTGTCCGTACGCCATTTGGGCAGTGGCACTGGCAGCTGGAGCTGCCAAAGGCCAAGAGCCCTTCTCCCCAGCCAAGCAAGCCTGCAACCTTTGGCTCTGGGGTGGATTTGGTAGGCAGGCCTGGGTACTCCCCGCCAGCAAGAGCTTTTTGTCCTGGCCCTTTTGTTCTGGGAGGAATCTTTGTCCGTACGCCATTTGGGCAGTGGCACTGGCAGCTGGAGCTGCCAAAAGCCAAGAGCGCTTCTCCCCAGCCAAGCAAGCCTGCAACCTTTGGGTCTTGGGTGGATTTGGTAGGCAGGCCAGGGTGCCCCTGGCCAGACAGATCTTTGTGTCCTGGCCCTTTCGCTCTGGGTGGAATCTTCGTCCGTACGCCATTTGGGCAGTGGCACTGGCAGCTGGAGCTGCCAAAAGCCAAGAGCGCTTCTCCCCAGCCAAGCAAGCCTGCAACCTTTGGCTCTCGGGTGGATTACGTGGGGAGGCAGGGGTACTCCCTGCCAGCAAGAGCTTTTTGTCCTGGCCCTTTTGTTCTGGGAGGAATCTTTGTCCGTACGCCATTTGGGCAGTGGCACTGGCAGCTGGAGCTGCCAAAAGCCAAGAGCCCTTCTCCCCAGCCAAGCAAGCCTGCAACCCTTGGCTCTCGGGTGGATTTGGTAGGCAGGCCTGGGTACTCCCCGCCAGCAGGAGCTTTTTGTCCTGGCCCTTTTGTTCTGGGAGGAATCTTCGTCCGTACGCCATTTGGGCAGTGGCACTGGCAGCTGGAGCTGCCAAAAGCCAAGAGCCCTTCTCCCCAACCAAGCAAGCCTGCAACCTTTGGCTCTCGGGTGGATTACATGGGGAGGCCTGGGTACTCCTGGCCAACAAGAGCTTTTTGTCCTGGCCCTTTTGTTCTGGGAGGAATCTTTGTCCGTACGCCATTTGGGCAGTGGCACTGGCAGCTGGAGCTGCCAAAGGCCAAGAGCCCTTCTCCCCAGCCAAGCAAGCCTGCAACCTTTGGGTCTCGGGTCGATTTGGTAGGCAGGCCTGGGTACTCCCCGCCAGCAAGAGCTTTTTGTCCTGGCCCTTTTGTTCTGGGAGGAATCTTCGTCCATACGCCATTTGGGCAGTGGCACTGGCAGCTGGAGCTGCCAAAAGCCAAGAGCCCTTCTCCCCAGCCAAGCAAGCCTGCAACCTTTGGCTCTCGGATGGATTTCGTAGGCAGGCCTGGGTACTCCCCGCCAGCAAGAGCTTTGTGTCCTGGCCCTTTTGTTCTGGGAGGAATCTTTGTCCGTACGCCATTTGGGCAGTGGCACTGGCAGCTGGAGCTGCCAAAGGCCAAGAGCCCTTCTCCCCAGCCAAGCAAGCCTGCAACCTTTGGCTCTCGGATGGATTACGTGGGGAGGCAGGGGTACTCCCCGCCAGCAAGAGCTTTTTGTCCTGGCCCTTTTGTTCTGGGAGGAATCTTTGTCCGTACGCCATTTGGGCAGTGGCACTGGCAGCTGGAGCTGCCAAAAGCCAAGAGCCCTTCTCCCCAGCCAAGCAAGCATGCAACCTTTGGCTCTCGGGTGGATTACGTGGGGAGGCAGGGGTACTCCTAGCCAGCAAGAGCTTTT
The DNA here is from genome assembly GCF_036250125.1 of Pseudopipra pipra. Lineage (NCBI taxonomy): Eukaryota > Metazoa > Chordata > Aves > Passeriformes > Pipridae > Pseudopipra > Pseudopipra pipra. Next base: position 15,914 of record NW_026990915.1, read on the forward strand.
TGTCCTGACCCTTTTGTTCTGGGAGGAATCTTTGTCCGTACGCCATTTGGGCAGTGGCACTGGCAGCTGGAGCTGCCAAAGGCCAAGAGCCCTTCTCCCCAGCCAAGCAAGCCTGCAACCTTTGGGTCTTGGGTGGATTTCGTAGGCAGGCCTGGGTACTCCCCGCCAGCAAGAGCTTTGTGTCCTGGCCCTTTTGTTCTGGGAGGAATCTTTGTCCGTACGCCATTTGGGCAGTGGCACTGGCAGCTGGAGCTGCCAAAGGCCAAGAGCGCTTCTCCCCAGCCAAGCAAGCCTGCAACCTTTGGCTCTCGGGTGGATTACGTGGGGAGGCCTGGGTACTCCCCGCCAGCAAGAGCTTTGTGTCCTGGCCCTTTTGTTCTGGGAGGAATCTTTGTCCGTACGCCATTTGGGCAGTGGCACTGGCAGCTGGAGCTGCCAAAAGCCAAGAGCGCTTCTCCCCAGCCAAGCAAGCCTGCAACCTTTGGCTCTCGGGTGGATTACGTGGGGAGGCAGGGGTACTCCCCGCCAGCAAGAGCTTTTTGTCCTGGCCCTTTTGTTCTGGGAGGAATCTTCGTCCGTACGCCATTTGGGCAGTGGCACTGGCAGCTGGAGCTGCCAAAAGCCAAGAGCCCTTCTCCCCAGCCAAGCAAGCATGCAACCTTTGGCTCTCGGGTGGATTACGTGGGGAGGCAGGGGTACTCCTAGCCAGCAAGAGCTTTTTGTCCTGGCCCTTTTGTTCTGGGAGGAATCTTTGTCCGTACGCCATTTGGGCAGTGGCACTGGCAGCTGGAGCTGCCAAAGGCCAAGAGCCCTTCTCCCCAGCCAAGCAAGCCTGCAACCTTTGGCTCTGGGGTGGATTTCGTAGGCAGGCCTGGGTACTCCCCGCCAGCAAGAGCTTTGTGTCCTGGCCCTTTTGTTCTGGGAGGAATCTTTGTCCGTACGCCATTTGGGCAGTGGCACTGGCAGCTGGAGCTGCCAAAAGCCAAGAGCGCTTCTCCCCAGCCAAGCAAGCCTGCAACCTTTGGCTCTCGGGTGGATTACGTGGGGAGGCCTTGGTACTCCTGGCCAGGAAGAGCTTTTTGTCCTGGCCCTTTTGTTCTGAGAGGAATCTTTGTCCGTACGCCATTTGGGCAGTGGCACTGGCAGCTGGAGCTGCCAATGGCTAAGAGCCCTTCTCCCCAGCCAAGCAAGCCTGCAACCTTTGGCTCTCGGGTGGATTACGTGGGGAGGCAGGGGTACTCCTGGCCAGCAAGAGCTTTTTGTCCTGGCCCTTTTGTTCTGGGAGGAATCTTTGTCCGTACGCCATTTGGGCAGTGGCACTGGCAGCTGGAGCTGCCAAAAGCCAAGAGCCCTTCTCCCCAGCCAAGCAAGCATGCAACCTTTGGCTCTCGGGTGGATTACGTGGGGAGGCAGGGGTACTCCTAGCCAGCAAGAGCTTTTTGTCCTGGCCCTTTTGTTCTGGGAGGAATCTTTGTCCGTACGCCATTTGGGCAGTGGCACTGGCAGCTGGAGCTGCCAAAGGCCAAGAGCCCTTCTCCCCAGCCAAGCAAGCCTGCAACCTTTGGCTCTGGGGTGGATTTCGTAGGCAGGCCTGGGTACTCCCCGCCAGCAAGAGCTTTGTGTCCTGGCCCTTTTGTTCTGGGAGGAATCTTTGTCCGTACGCCATTTGGGCAGTGGCACTGGCAGCTGGAGCTGCCAAAAGCCAAGAGCGCTTCTCCCCAGCCAAGCAAGCCTGCAACCTTTGGCTCTCGGGTGGATTACGTGGGGAGGCAGGGGTACTCCCCGCCAGCAAGAGCTTTTTGTCCTGGCCCTTTTGTTCTGGGAGTAATCTTTGTCCGTACGCCATTTGGGCAGTGGCACTGGCAGCTGGAGCTGCCAAAAGCCAAGAGCCCTTCTCCCCAGCCAAGCAAGCATGCAACCTTTGGCTCTCGGGTGGATTACGTGGGGAGGCAGGGGTACTCCTAGCCAGCAAGAGCTTTTTGTCCTGGCCCTTTTGTTCTGGGAGGAATCTTTGTCCGTACGCCATTTGGGCAGTGGCACTGGCAGCTGGAGCTGCCAAAGGCCAAGAGCCCTTCTCCCCAGCCAAGCAAGCCTGCAACCTTTGGCTCTGGGGTGGATTTCGTAGGCAGGCCTGGGTACTCCCCGCCAGCAAGAGCTTTGTGTCCTGGCCCTTTTGTTCTGGGAGGAATCTTTGTCCGTACGCCATTTGGGCAGTGGCACTGGCAGCTGGAGCTGCCAAAAGCCAAGAGCGCTTCTCCCCAGCCAAGCAAGCCTGCAACCTTTGGCTCTCGGGTGGATTACGTGGGGAGGCAGGGGTACTCCCCGCCAGCAAGAGCTTTTTGTCCTGGCCCTTTTGTTCTGGGAGGAATCTTCGTCCGTACGCCATTTGGGCAGTGGCACTGGCAGCTGGAGCTGCCAAAAGCCAAGAGCCCTTCTCCCCAGCCAAGCAAGCCTGCAACCTTTGGCTCTTGGGTGGATTACGTGGGGAGGCCTGGGTACTCCTGGCCAGCAAGAGCTTTTTGTCCTGGCCCTTTTGTTCTGGGAGGAATCTTTGTCCGTACGCCATTTGGGCAGTGGCACTGGCAGCTGGAGCTGCCAAAAGCCAAGAGCCGTTCTCCCCAGCCAAGCAAGCCTGCAACCTTTGGCTCTTGGGTGGATTTGGTAGGCAGGCCAGGGTGCCCCTTGCCAGCCAGATGTTTGTGTCCTGGCCCTTTCGCTCTGGGTGGAATCTTCGTCCGTACGCCATTTGGGCAGTGGCACTGGCAGCTGGAGCTGCCAAAAGCCAAGAGCGCTTCTCCCCAGCCAAGCAAGCCTGCAACCTTTGGCTCTCGGGTGGATTACGTGGGGAGGCAGGGGTACTCCCTGCCAGCAAGAGCTTTTTGTCCTGGCCCTTTTGTTCTGGGAGGAATCTTTGTCCGTACGCCATTTGGGCAGTGGCACTGGCAGCTGGAGCTGCCAAAGGCCAAGAGCCCTTCTCCCCAGCCAAGCAAGCCTGCAACCTTTGGCTCTGGGGTGGATTTGGTAGGCAGGCCTGGGTACTCCCCGCCAGCAAGAGCTTTGTGTCCTGGCCCTTTTGCTCGGGGAGGAATCTTTGTCCGTACGCCATTTGGGCAGTGGCACTGGCAGCTGGAGCTGCCAAAAGCCAAGAGCGCTTCTCCCCAGCCAAGCAAGCCTGCAACCTTTGGCTCTCGGGTGGATTAGATGGGGAGGCCTGGGTACTCCCCGCCAGCAAGAGCTTTTTGTCCTGGCCCTTTTGATCTGGGAGGAATCTTTGTCCGTACGCCATTTGGGCAGTGGCACTGGCAGCTGGAGCTGCCAAAAGCCAAGAGCCCTTCTCCCCAGCCAAGCAAGCCTGCAACCTTTGGCTCTCGGGTGGATTACGTGGGGAGGCAGGGGTACTCCCCGCCAGCAAGAGCTTTTTGTCCTGGCCCTTTTGTTCTGGGAGGAATCTTCGTCCGTACGCCATTTGGGCAGTGGCACTGGCAGCTGGAGCTGCCAAAAGCCAAGAGCCCTTCTCCCCAGCCAAGCAAGCCTGCAACCTTTGGCTCTCGGGTGGATTAGATGGGGAGGCCTGGGTACTCCCCGCCAGCAAGAGCTTTTTGTCCTGGCCCTTTTGTTCTGGGAGGAATCTTTGTCCGTACGCCATTTGGGCAGTGGCACTGGCAGCTGGAGCTGCCAAAAGCCAAGAGCCGTTCTCCCCAGCCAAGCAAGCCTGCAACCTTTGGCTCTTGGAAGGATTTGGTAGGCAGGCCTGGGTACTCCCCGCCAGCAAGAGCTTTTTGTCCTGGCCCTTTTGTTCTGGGAGGAATCTTTGTCCGTACGCCATTTGGGCAGTGGCACTGGCAGCTGGAGCTGCCAAAAGCCAAGAGCGCTTCTCCCCAGCCAAGCAAGCCTGCAACCTTTGGGTCTTGGGTGGATTTGGTAGGCAGGCCAGGGTGCCCCTGGCCAGACAGATCTTTGTGTCCTGGCCCTTTCGCTCTGGGTGGAATCTTCGTCCGTACGCCATTTGGGCAGTGGCACTGGCAGCTGGAGCTGCCAAAAGCCAAGAGCCCTTCTCCCCAGCCAAGCAAGCCTGCAACCTTTGGCTCTCGGGTGGATTACGTGGGGAGGCAGGGGTACTCCCTGCCAGCAAGAGCTTTTTGTCCTGGCCCTTTTGTTCTGGGAGGAATCTTTGTCCGTACGCCATTTGGGCAGTGGCACTGGCAGCTGGAGCTGCCAAAGGCCAAGAGCCCTTCTCCCCAGCCAAGCAAGCCTGCAACCTTTGGGTCTCGGGTGGATTTGGTAGGCAGGCCTGGGTACTCCCCGCCAGCAAGAGCTTTTTGTCCTGGCCCTTTTGTTCTGGGAGGAATCTTTGTCCGTACGCCATTTGGGCAGTGGCACTGGCAGCTGGAGCTGCCAAAAGCCAAGAGCGCTTCTCCCCAGCCAAGCAAGCCTGCAACCTTTGGCTCTCGGGTGGATTACGTGGGGAGGCCTGGGTTCTCCTAGCCAGGAAGAGCTTTTTGTCCTGGCCCTTTTGTTCTGGGAGTAATCTTTGTCCGTACGCCATTTGGGCAGTGGCACTGGCAGCTGGAGCTGCCAAAGGCCAAGAGCCCTTCTCCCCAGCCAAGCAAGCCTGCAACCTTTGGCTCTTGGGTGGATTTGGTAGGCAGGCCAGGGTGCCCCTGGCCAGCCAGATCTTTGTGTCCTGGCCCTTTCGCTCTGGGTGGAATCTTCGTCCGTACGCCATTTGGGCAGTGGCACTGGCAGCTGGAGCTGCCAAAAGCCAAGAGCCCTTCTCCCCAGCCAAGCAAGCATGCAACCTTTGGCTCTCGGGTGGATTACGTGGGGAGGCAGGGGTACTCCTAGCCAGCAAGAGCTTTTTGTCCTGGCCCTTTTGTTCTGGGAGGAATCTTTGTCCGTACGCCATTTGGGCAGTGGCACTGGCAGCTGGAGCTGCCAAAGGCCAAGAGCCCTTCTCCCCAGCCAAGCAAGCCTGCAACCTTTGGCTCTGGGGTGGATTTGGTAGGCAGGCCTGGGTACTCCCCGCCAGCAAGAGCTTTGTGTCCTGGCCCTTTTGTTCTGGGAGGAATCTTTGTCCGTACGCCATTTGGGCAGTGGCACTGGCAGCTGGAGCTGCCAAAAGCCAAGAGCCCTTCTCCCCAGCCAAGCAAGCCTGCAACCTTTGGCTCTCGGGTGGATTATGTGAGGAGGCAGGGGTACTCCCCGCCAGCAAGAGCTTTTTGTCCTGGCCCTTTTGTTCTGGGAGGAATCTTTGTCCGTACGCCATTTGGGCAGTGGCACTGGCAGCTGGAGCTGCCAAAAGCCAAGAGCCCTTCTCCCCAGCCAAGCAAGCCTGCAACCTTTGGGTCTTGGGTGGATTTGGTAGGCAGGCCTGGGTACTCCTGGCCAGCAAGAGCTTTTTGTCCTGGCCCTTTTGTTCTGGGAGGAATCTTTGTCCGTACGCCATTTGGGCAGTGGCACTGGCAGCTGGAGCTGCCAAAAGCCAAGAGCCCTTCTCCCCAGCCAAGCAAGCCTGCAACCTTTGGCTCTCGGGTGGATTACGTGGGGAGGCCTGGGTACTCCCCGCCAGCAAGAGCTTTTTGTCCTGGCCCTTTTGTTCTGGGAGGAATCTTTGTCCGTATGCCATTTGGGCAGTGGCACTGGCAGCTGGAGCTGCCAAAAGCCAAGAGCCGTTCTCCCCAGCCAAGCAAGCCTGCAACCTTTGGCTCTTGGGTGGATTTGGTAGGCAGGCCAGGGTGCCCCTTGCCAGCCAGATGTTTGTGTCCTGGCCCTTTCGCTCTGGGTGGAATCTTCGTCCGTACGCCATTTGGGCAGTGGCACTGGCAGCTGGAGCTGCCAAAAGCCAAGAGCCCTTCTCCCCAGCCAAGCAAGCCTGCAACCTTTGGCTCTCGGGTGGATTACGTGGGGAGGCAGGGGTACTCCCTGCCAGCAAGAGCTTTTTGTCCTGGCCCTTTTGTTCTGGGAGGAATCTTTGTCCGTACGCCATTTGGGCAGTGGCACTGGCAGCTGGAGCTGCCAAAGGCCAAGAGCCCTTCTCCCCAGCCAAGCAAGCCTGCAACCTTTGGCTCTGGGGTGGATTTGGTAGGCAGGCCTGGGTACTCCCCGCCAGCAAGAGCTTTGTGTCCTGGCCCTTTTGCTCGGGGAGGAATCTTTGTCCGTACGCCATTTGGGCAGTGGCACTGGCAGCTGGAGCTGCCAAAAGCCAAGAGCCGTTCTCCCCAGCCAAGCAAGCCTGCAACCTTTGGCTCTTGGAAGGATTTGGTAGGCAGGCCTGGGTACTCCCAGCCAGCAAGAGCTTTTTGTCCTGGCCCTTTTGTTCTGGGAGGAATCTTTGTCCGTACGCCATTTGGGCAGTGGCACTGGCAGCTGGAGCTGCCAAAAGCCAAGAGCGCTTCTCCCCAGCCAAGCAAGCCTGCAACCTTTGGCTCTCGGGTGGATTTGGTAGGCAGGCCAGGGTGCCCCTGGCCAGACAGATCTTTGTGTCCTGGCCCTTTCGCTCTGGGTGGAATCTTCGTCCGTACGCCATTTGGGCAGTGGCACTGGCAGCTGGAGCTGCCAAAAGCCAAGAGCGCTTCTCCCCAGCCAAGCAAGCCTGCAACCTTTGGCTCTCGGGTGGATTACGTGGGGAGGCCTGGGTACTCCCTGCCAGCAAGAGCTTTTTGTCCTGGCCCTTTTGTTCTGGGAGGAATCTTTGTCCGTACGCCATTTGGGCAGTGGCACTGGCAGCTGGAGCTGCCAAAGGCCAAGAGCCCTTCTCCCCAGCCAAGCAAGCCTGCAACCTTTGGGTCTCGGGTGGATTTGGTAGGCAGGCCTGGGTACTCCCCGCCAGCAAGAGCTTTTTGTCCTGGCCCTTTTGTTCTGGGAGGAATCTTTGTCCGTACGCCATTTGGGCAGTGGCACTGGCAGCTGGAGCTGCCAAAAGCCAAGAGCGCTTCTCCCCAGCCAAGCAAGCCTGCAACCTTTGGCTCTCGGGTGGATTACGTGGGGAGGCCTGGGTTCTCCTAGCCAGGAAGAGCTTTTTGTCCTGGCCCTTTTGTTCTGGGAGTAATCTTTGTCCGTACGCCATTTGGGCAGTGGCACTGGCAGCTGGAGCTGCCAAAAGCCAAGAGCCCTTCTCCCCAGCCAAGCAAGCCTGCAACCTTTGGCTCTCGGGTGGATTATGTGAGGAGGCAGGGGTACTCCCCGCCAGCAAGAGCTTTTTGTCCTGGCCCTTTTGTTCTGGGAGGAATCTTTGTCCGTACGCCATTTGGGCAGTGGCACTGGCAGCTGGAGCTGCCAAAAGCCAAGAGCCCTTCTCCCCAGCCAAGCAAGCCTGCAACCTTTGGGTCTTGGGTGGATTTGGTAGGCAGGCCTGGGTACTCCTGGCCAGCAAGAGCTTTTTGTCCTGGCCCTTTTGTTCTGGGAGGAATCTTTGTCCGTACGCCATTTGGGCAGTGGCACTGGCAGCTGGAGCTGCCAAAAGCCAAGAGCGCTTCTCCCCAGCCAAGCAAGCCTGCAACCTTTGGCTCTCGGGTGGATTACGTGGGGAGGCCTTGGTACTCCTGGCCAGGAAGAGCTTTTTGTCCTGGCCCTTTTGTTCTGAGAGGAATCTTTGTCCGTATGCCATTTGGGCAGTGGCACTGGCAGCTGGAGCTGCCAATGGCTAAGAGCCCTTCTCCCCAGCCAAGCAAGCCTGCAACCTTTGGCTCTCGGATGGATTACGTGGGGAGGCAGGGGTACTCCCCGCCAGCAAGAGCTTTTTGTCCTGGCCCTTTTGTTCTGGGAGGAATCTTTGTCCGTACGCCATTTGGGCAGTGGCACTGGCAGCTGGAGCTGCCAAAAGCCAAGAGCCCTTCTCCCCAGCCAAGCAAGCATGCAACCTTTGGCTCTCGGGTGGATTACGTGGGGAGGCAGGGGTACTCCTAGCCAGCAAGAGCTTTTTGTCCTGGCCCTTTTGTTCTGGGAGGAATCTTTGTCCGTACGCCATTTGGGCAGTGGCACTGGCAGCTGGAGCTGCCAAAGGCCAAGAGCCCTTCTCCCCAGCCAAGCAAGCCTGCAACCTTTGGGTCTTGGGTGGATTTCGTAGGCAGGCCTGGGTACTCCCTGCCAGCAAGAGCTTTGTGTCCTGGCCCTTTTGTTCTGGGAGGAATCTTTGTCCGTACGCCATTTGGGCAGTGGCACTGGCAGCTGGAGCTGCCAAAAGCCAAGAGCGCTTCTCCCCAGCCAAGCAAGCCTGCAACCTTTGGCTCTCGGGTGGATTACGTGGGGAGGCCTTGGTACTCCTGGCCAGGAAGAGCTTTTTGTCCTGGCCCTTTTGTTCTGAGAGGAATCTTTGTCCGTACGCCATTTGGGCAGTGGCACTGGCAGCTGGAGCTGCCAATGGCTAAGAGCCCTTCTCCCCAGCCAAGCAAGCCTGCAACCTTTGGCTCTCGGATGGATTACGTGGGGAGGCAGGGGTACTCCCCGCCAGCAAGAGCTTTTTGTCCTGGCCCTTTTGTTCTGGGAGGAATCTTTGTCCGTACGCCATTTGGGCAGTGGCACTGGCAGCTGGAGCTGCCAAAAGCCAAGAGCGCTTCTCCCCAGCCAAGCAAGCCTGCAACCTTTGGCTCTCGGGTGGATTACGTGGGGAGGCAGGGGTACTCCCCGCCAGCAAGAGCTTTTTGTCCTGGCCCTTTTGTTCTGGGAGGAATCTTCGTCCGTACGCCATTTGGGCAGTGGCACTGGCAGCTGGAGCTGCCAAAAGCCAAGAGCCCTTCTCCCCAGCCAAGCAAGCCTGCAACCTTTGGCTCTCGGGTGGATTACGTGGGGAGGCCTGGGTACTCCCCGCCAGCAAGAGCTTTTTGTCCTGGCCCTTTTGTTCTGGGAGGAATCTTTGTCCGTACGCCATTTGGGCAGTGGCACTGGCAGCTGGAGCTGCCAAAAGCCAAGAGCCGTTCTCCCCAGCCAAGCAAGCCTGCAACCTTTGGCTCTGGGGTGGATTTGGTAGGCAGGCCAGGGTGCCCCTTGCCAGCCAGATGTTTGTGTCCTGGCCCTTTCGCTCTGGGTGGAATCTTTGTCCGTACGCCATTTGGGCAGTGGCACTGGCAGCTGGAGCTGCCAAAAGCCAAGAGCCCTTCTCCCCAGCCAAGCAAGCCTGCAACCTTTGGCTCTCGGATGGATTACGTGGGGAGGCCTGGGTACTCCCCGCCAGCAAGAGCTTTTTGTCCTGGCCCTTTTGTTCTGGGAGGAATCTTTGTCCGTACGCCATTTGGGCAGTGGCACTGGCAGCTGGAGCTGCCAAAAGCCAAGAGCCCTTCTCCCCAGCCAAGAAAGCCTGCAACCTTTGGCTCTTGGAAGGATTTGGTAGGCAGGCCAGGGTGCCCCTGGCCAGCCAGAGCTTTGTGTCCTGGCCCTTTCGCTCTGGGTGGAATCTTCGTCCGTACGCCATTTGGGCAGTGGCACTGGCAGCTGGAGCTGCCAAAAGCCAAGAGCGCTTCTCCCCAGCCAAGCAAGCTTGCAACCTTTGGGTCTCGGGTGAATTTGGTAGGCAGGCCTGGGTACTCCCCGCCAGCAAGAGCTTTGTGTCCTGGCCCTTTTGATCTGGGAGGAATCTTTGTCCGTACGCCATTTGGGCAGTGGCACTGGCAGCTGGAGCTGCCAAAAGCCAAGAGCCCTTTTCCCCAGCCAAGCAAGCCTGCAACCTTTGGCTCTCGGGTGGATTACGTGGGGAGGCAGGGGTACTCCCCGCCAGCAAGAGCTTTTTGTCCTGGCCCTTTTGTTCTGGGAGGAATCTTTGTCCGTACGCCATTTGGGCAGTGGCACTGGCAGCTGGAGCTGCCAAAAGCCAAGAGCCCTTCTCCCCAGCCAAGCAAGCCTGCAACCTTTGGGTCTTGGGTGGATTTGGTAGGCAGGCCTGGGTACTCCTGGCCAGCAAGAGCTTTTTGTCCTGGCCCTTTTGTTCTGGGAGGAATCTTTGTCCGTACGCCATTTGGGCAGTGGCACTGGCAGCTGGAGCTGCCAAAAGCCAAGAGCGCTTCTCCCCAGCCAAGCAAGCCTGCAACCTTTGGCTCTCGGGTGGATTACGTGGGGAGGCCTTGGTACTCCTGGCCAGGAAGAGCTTTTTGTCCTGGCCCTTTTGTTCTGAGAGGAATCTTTGTCCGTACGCCATTTGGGCAGTGGCACTGGCAGCTGGAGCTGCCAATGGCTAAGAGCCCTTCTCCCCAGCCAAGCAAGCCTGCAACCTTTGGCTCTGGGGTGGATTTTGTAGGCAGGCCTGGGTACTCCCCGCCAGCAAGAGCTTTTTGTCCTGGCCCTTTTGTTCTGGGAGGAATCTTTGTCCGTACGCCATTTGGGCAGTGGCACTGGCAGCTGGAGCTGCCAAAAGCCAAGAGCCCTTCTCCCCAGCCAAGCAAGCCTGCAACCTTTGGCTCTTGGGTGGATTACGTGGGGAGGCCTGGGTACTCCTGGCCAGCAAGGGCTTTTTGTCCTGGCCCTTTTGTTCTGGGAGGAATCTTTGTCCGTACGCCATTTGGGCAGTGGCACTGGCAGCTGGAGCTGCCAAAGGCCAAGAGCCCTTCTCCCCAGCCAAGCAAGCCTGCAACCTTTGGCTCTCGGGTGGATTACGTGGGGAGGCAGGGGTACTCCCCGCCAGCAAGAGCTTTTTGTCCTGGCCCTTTTGTTCTGGGAGGAATCTTTGTCCGTACGCCATTTGGGCAGTGGCACTGGCAGCTGGAGCTGCCAAAAGCCAAGAGCCCTTCTCCCCAGCCAAGCAAGCCTGCAACCTTTGGCTCTCGAGTGCATTACGTGGGGAGGCAGGGGTACTCCCCGCCAGCAAGAGCTTTTTGTCCTGGCCCTTTTGTTCTGGGAGGAATCTTTGTCCGTACGCCATTTGGGCAGTGGCACTGGCAGCTGGAGCTGCCAAAAGCCAAGAGCCCTTCTCCCCAGCCAAGCAAGCCTGCAACCTTTGGGTCTTGGGTGGATTTGGTAGGCAGGCCTGGGTACTCCTGGCCAGCAAGAGCTTTTTGTCCTGGCCCTTTTGTTCTGGGAGGAATCTTTGTCCGTACGCCATTTGGGCAGTGGCACTGGCAGCTGGAGCTGCCAAAAGCCAAGAGCGCTTCTCCCCAGCCAAGCAAGCCTGCAACCTTTGGCTCTCGGGTGGATTACGTGGGGAGGCAGGGGTACTCCCCGCCAGCAAGAGCTTTTTGTCCTGGCCCTTTTGTTCTGGGAGGAATCTTTGTCCGTACGCCATTTGGGCAGTGGCACTGGCAGCTGGAGCTGCCAAAAGCCAAGAGCCCTTCTCCCCAGCCAAGCAAGCCTGCAACCTTTGGCTCTCGGGTGGATTACGTGGGGAGGCAGGGGTACTCCCCGCCAGCAAGAGCTTTTTGTCCTGGCCCTTTTGTTCTGGGAGGAATCTTTGTCCGTACGCCATTTGGGCAGTGACACTGGCAGCTGGAGCTGCCAAAAGCCAAGAGCCCTTCTCCCCAGCCAAGCAAGCCTGCAACCTTTGACTCTCGAGTGCATTACGTGGGGAGGCAGGGGTACTCCCCGCCAGCAAGAGCTTTTTGTCCTGGCCCTTTTGTTCTGGGAGGAATCTTTGTCCGTACGCCATTTGGGCAGTGGCACTGGCAGCTGGAGCTGCCAAAAGCCAAGAGCCCTTCTCCCCAGCCAAGCAAGCCTGCAACCTTTGGGTCTTGGGTGGATTTGGTAGGCAGGCCTGGGTACTCCTGGCCAGCAAGAGCTTTTTGTCCTGGCCCTTTTGTTCTGGGAGGAATCTTTGTCCGTACGCCATTTGGGCAGTGGCACTGGCAGCTGGAGCTGCCAAAAGCCAAGAGCGCTTCTCCCCAGCCAAGCAAGCCTGCAACCTTTGGCTCTCGGGTGGATTACGTGGGGAGGCAGGGGTACTCCCCGCCAGCAAGAGCTTTTTGTCCTGGCCCTTTTGTTCTGGGAGGAATCTTTGTCCGTACGCCATTTGGGCAGTGGCACTGGCAGCTGGAGCTGCCAGAAGCCAAGAGCCCTTCTCCCCAGCCAAGCAAGCCTGCAACCTTTGGCTCTCGGGTGGATTACGTGGGGAGGCCTGGGTACTCCTGGCCAGCAAGAGCTTTTTGTCCTGGCCCTTTTGTTCTGGGAGGAATCTTTGTCCGTACGCCATTTGGGCAGTGGCACTGGCAGCTGGAGCTGCCAAAGGCCAAGAGCCCTTCTCCCCAGCCAAGCAAGCCTGCAACCTTTGGCTCTGGGGTGGATTTGGTAGGCAGGCCTGGGTACTCCCCGCCAGCAAGAGCTTTGTGTCCTGGCCCTTTTGTTCTGGGAGGAATCTTTGTCCGTACGCCATTTGGGCAGTGGCACTGGCAGCTGGAGCTGCCAAAAGCCAAGAGCCCTTCTCCCAGCCAAGCAAGCCTGCAACCTTTGGCTCTCGAGTGCATTACGTGGGGAGGCAGGGGTACTCCCCGCCAGCAAGAGCTTTTTGTCCTGGCCCTTTTGTTCTGGGAGGAATCTTTGTCCGTACGCCATTTGGGCAGTGGCACTGGCAGCTGGAGCTGCCAAAAGCCAAGAGCCCTTCTCCCCAGCCAAGCAAGCCTGCAACCTTTGGGTCTTGGGTGGATTTGGTAGGCAGGCCTGGGTACTCCTGGCCAGCAAGAGCTTTTTGTCCTGGCCCTTTTGTTCTGGGAGGAATCTTTGTCCGTACGCCATTTGGGCAGTGGCACTGGCAGCTGGAGCTGCCAAAAGCCAAGAGCGCTTCTCCCCAGCCAAGCAAGCCTGCAACCTTTGGCTCTCGGGTGGATTACGTGGGGAGGCCTTGGTACTCCTGGCCAGGAAGAGCTTTTTGTCCTGGCCCTTTTGTTCTGAGAGGAATCTTTGTCCGTACGCCATTTGGGCAGTGGCACTGGCAGCTGGAGCTGCCAAAAGCCAAGAGCCCTTCTCCCCAGCCAAGCAAGCCTGCAACCTTTGGCTCTTGGGTGGATTTGGTAGGCAGGCCAAGGTGCCCCTGGCCAGCCAGATCTTTGTGTCCTGGCCCTTTCGCTCTGGGTGGAATCTTCGTCCGTACGCCATTTGGGCAGTGGCACTGGCAGCTGGAGCTGCCAAAAGCCAAGAGCCCTTCTCCCCAGCCAAGCAAGCCTGCAACCTTTGGCTCTTGGGTGGATTACGTGGGGAGGCAGGGGTACTCCTAGCCAGCAAGAGCTTTTTGTCCTGGCCCTTTTGTTCTGGGAGGAATCTTTGTCCGTACGCCATTTGGGCAGTGGCACTGGCAGCTGGAGCTGCCAAAGGCCAAGAGCCCTTCTCCCCAGCCAAGCAAGCCTGCAACCTTTGGCTCTGGGGTGGATTTGGTAGGCAGGCCTGGGTACTCCCCGCCAGCAAGAGCTTTGTGTCCTGGCCCTTTTGTTCTGGGAGGAATCTTTGTCCGTACGCCATTTGGGCAGTGGCACTGGCAGCTGGAGCTGCCAAAAGCCAAGAGCCCTTCTCCCCAGCCAAGCAAGCCTGCAACCTTTGGCTCTTGGGTGGATTACGTGGGGAGGCCTGGGTACTCCCCGCCAGCAAGAGCTTTGTGTCCTGGCCCTTTTGTTCTGGGAGGAATCTTTGTCCGTACGCCATTTGGGCAGTGGCACTGGCAGCTGGAGCTGCCAAAAGCCAAGAGCGCTTCTCCCCAGCCAAGCAAGCCTGCAACCTTTGGCTCTCGGGTGGATTACGTGGGGAGGCCTTGGTACTCCTCGCCAGGAAGAGCTTTTTGTCCTGGCCCTTTTGTTCTGGGAGGAATCTTTGTCCGTACGCCATTTGGGCAGTGGCACTGGCAGCTGGAGCTGCCAAAGGCCAAGAGCCCTTCTCCCCAGCCAAGCAAGCCTGCAACCTTTGGCTCTGGGGTGGATTTGGTAGGCAGGCCTGGGTACTCCCCGCCAGCAAGAGCTTTGTGTCCTGGCCCTTTTGCTCGGGGAGGAATCTTTGTCCGTACGCCATTTGGGCAGTGGCACTGGCAGCTGGAGCTGCCAAAAGCCAAGAGCCGTTCTCCCCAGCCAAGCAAGCCTGCAACCTTTGGCTCTTGGAAGGATTTGGTAGGCAGGCCTGGGTACTCCCAGCCAGCAAGAGCTTTTTGTCCTGGCCCTTTTGTTCTGGGAGGAATCTTTGTCCGTACGCCATTTGGGCAGTGGCACTGGCAGCTGGAGCTGCCAAAAGCCAAGAGCGCTTCTCCCCAGCCAAGCAAGCCTGCAACCTTTGGCTCTCGGGTGGATTTGGTAGGCAGGCCAGGGTGCCCCTGGCCAGACAGATCTTTGTGTCCTGGCCCTTTCGCTCTGGGTGGAATCTTCGTCCGTACGCCATTTGGGCAGTGGCACTGGCAGCTGGAGCTGCCAAAAGCCAAGAGCGCTTCTCCCCAGCCAAGCAAGCCTGCAACCTTTGGCTCTCGGGTGGATTACGTGGGGAGGCCTGGGTACTCCCTGCCAGCAAGAGCTTTTTGTCCTGGCCCTTTTGTTCTGGGAGGAATCTTTGTCCGTACGCCATTTGGGCAGTGGCACTGGCAGCTGGAGCTGCCAAAGGCCAAGAGCCCTTCTCCCCAGCCAAGCAAGCCTGCAACCTTTGGGTCTCGGGTGGATTTGGTAGGCAGGCCTGGGTACTCCCCGCCAGCAAGAGCTTTTTGTCCTGGCCCTTTTGTTCTGGGAGGAATCTTTGTCCGTACGCCATTTGGGCAGTGGCACTGGCAGCTGGAGCTGCCAAAAGCCAAGAGCGCTTCTCCCCAGCCAAGCAAGCCTGCAACCTTTGGCTCTCGGGTGGATTACGTGGGGAGGCCTGGGTTCTCCTAGCCAGGAAGAGCTTTTTGTCCTGGCCCTTTTGTTCTGGGAGTAATCTTTGTCCGTACGCCATTTGGGCAGTGGCACTGGCAGCTGGAGCTGCCAAAAGCCAAGAGCCCTTCTCCCCAGCCAAGCAAGCCTGCAACCTTTGGCTCTCGGGTGGATTATGTGAGGAGGCAGGGGTACTCCCCGCCAGCAAGAGCTTTTTGTCCTGGCCCTTTTGTTCTGGGAGGAATCTTTGTCCGTACGCCATTTGGGCAGTGGCACTGGCAGCTGGAGCTGCCAAAAGCCAAGAGCCCTTCTCCCCAGCCAAGCAAGCCTGCAACCTTTGGGTCTTGGGTGGATTTGGTAGGCAGGCCTGGGTACTCCTGGCCAGCAAGAGCTTTTTGTCCTGGCCCTTTTGTTCTGGGAGGAATCTTTGTCCGTACGCCATTTGGGCAGTGGCACTGGCAGCTGGAGCTGCCAAAAGCCAAGAGCGCTTCTCCCCAGCCAAGCAAGCCTGCAACCTTTGGCTCTCGGGTGGATTACGTGGGGAGGCCTTGGTACTCCTGGCCAGGAAGAGCTTTTTGTCCTGGCCCTTTTGTTCTGAGAGGAATCTTTGTCCGTATGCCATTTGGGCAGTGGCACTGGCAGCTGGAGCTGCCAATGGCTAAGAGCCCTTCTCCCCAGCCAAGCAAGCCTGCAACCTTTGGCTCTCGGATGGATTACGTGGGGAGGCAGGGGTACTCCCCGCCAGCAAGAGCTTTTTGTCCTGGCCCTTTTGTTCTGGGAGGAATCTTTGTCCGTACGCCATTTGGGCAGTGGCACTGGCAGCTGGAGCTGCCAAAAGCCAAGAGCGCTTCTCCCCAGCCAAGCAAGCCTGCAACCTTTGGCTCTCGGGTGGATTACGTGGGGAGGCAGGGGTACTCCCCGCCAGCAAGAGCTTTTTGTCCTGGCCCTTTTGTTCTGGGAGGAATCTTCGTCCGTACGCCATTTGGGCAGTGGCACTGGCAGCTGGAGCTGCCAAAAGCCAAGAGCCCTTCTCCCCAGCCAAGCAAGCCTGCAACCTTTGGCTCTCGGGTGGATTACGTGGGGAGGCCTGGGTACTCCCCGCCAGCAAGAGCTTTTTGTCCTGGCCCTTTTGTTCTGGGAGGAATCTTTGTCCGTACGCCATTTGGGCAGTGGCACTGGCAGCTGGAGCTGCCAAAAGCCAAGAGCCGTTCTCCCCAGCCAAGCAAGCCTGCAACCTTTGGCTCTGGGGTGGATTTGGTAGGCAGGCCAGGGTGCCCCTTGCCAGCCAGATGTTTGTGTCCTGGCCCTTTCGCTCTGGGTGGAATCTTTGTCCGTACGCCATTTGGGCAGTGGCACTGGCAGCTGGAGCTGCCAAAAGCCAAGAGCCCTTCTCCCCAGCCAAGCAAGCCTGCAACCTTTGGCTCTCGGATGGATTACGTGGGGAGGCCTGGGTACTCCCCGCCAGCAAGAGCTTTTTGTCCTGGCCCTTTTGTTCTGGGAGGAATCTTTGTCCGTACGCCATTTGGGCAGTGGCACTGGCAGCTGGAGCTGCCAAAAGCCAAGAGCCCTTCTCCCCAGCCAAGAAAGCCTGCAACCTTTGGCTCTTGGAAGGATTTGGTAGGCAGGCCAGGGTGCCCCTGGCCAGCCAGAGCTTTGTGTCCTGGCCCTTTCGCTCTGGGTGGAATCTTCGTCCGTACGCCATTTGGGCAGTGGCACTGGCAGCTGGAGCTGCCAAAAGCCAAGAGCGCTTCTCCCCAGCCAAGCAAGCTTGCAACCTTTGGGTCTCGGGTGAATTTGGTAGGCAGGCCTGGGTACTCCCCGCCAGCAAGAGCTTTGTGTCCTGGCCCTTTTGATCTGGGAGGAATCTTTGTCCGTACGCCATTTGGGCAGTGGCACTGGCAGCTGGAGCTGCCAAAAGCCAAGAGCCCTTTTCCCCAGCCAAGCAAGCCTGCAACCTTTGGCTCTCGGGTGGATTACGTGGGGAGGCAGGGGTACTCCCCGCCAGCAAGAGCTTTTTGTCCTGGCCCTTTTGTTCTGGGAGGAATCTTTGTCCGTACGCCATTTGGGCAGTGGCACTGGCAGCTGGAGCTGCCAAAAGCCAAGAGCCCTTCTCCCCAGCCAAGCAAGCCTGCAACCTTTGGCTCTGGGGTGGATTTGGTAGGCAGGCCAGGGTGCCCCTGGCCAGACAGATCTTTGTGTCCTGGCCCTTTCGCTCTGGGTTCGAATCTTCGTCCGTACGCCATTTGGGCAGTGGCACTGGCAGCTGGAGCTGCCAAAAGCCAAGAGCGCTTCTCCCCAGGCAAGCAAGCCTGCAACCTTTGGCTCTCGGGTGGATTATGTGGGGAGGCAGGGGTACTCCCCGCCAGCAAGAGCTTTTTGTCCTGGCCCTTTTGTTCTGGGAGGAATCTTTGTCCGTACGCCATTTGGGCAGTGGCACTGGCAGCTGGAGCTGCCAAAGGCCAAGAGCCCTTCTCCCCAGCCAAGCAAGCCTGCAACCTTTGGCTCTGGGGTGGATTTCGTAGGCAGGCCTGGGTACTCCCGCCAGCAAGAGCTTTGTGTCCTGGCCCTTTTGTTCTGGGAGGAATCTTCGTCCGTACGCCATTTGGGCAGTGGCACTGGCAGCTGGAGCTGCCAAAAGCCAAGAGCCCTTCTCCCCAGCCAAGCAAGCCTGCAACCTTTGGCTCTCGGGTGGATTATGTTAGGTGGCAGGGGTACTCCCCGCCAGCAAGAGCTTTTTGTCCTGGCCCTTTTGTTCTGGGAGGAATCTTTGTCCGTACGCCATTTGGGCAGTGGCACTGGCAGCTGGAGCTGCCAAAAGCCAAGAGCCCTTCTCCCCAGCCAAGCAAGCCTGCAACCTTTGGGTCTTGGGTGGATTTGGTAGGCAGGCCTGGGTACTCCTGGCCAGCAAGAGCTTTTTGTCCTGGCCCTTTTGTTCTGGGAGGAATCTTTGTCCGTACGCCATTTGGGCAGTGGCACTGGCAGCTGGAGCTGCCAAAAGCCAAGAGCGCTTCTCCCCAGCCAAGCAAGCCTGCAACCTTTGGCTCTCGGGTGGATTACGTGGGGAGGCCTTGGTACTCCTGGCCAGGAAGAGCTTTTTGTCCTGGCCCTTTTGTTCTGAGAGGAATCTTTGTCCGTACGCCATTTGGGCAGTGGCACTGGCAGCTGGAGCTGCCAATGGCTAAGAGCCCTTCTCCCCAGCCAAGCAAGCCTGCAACCTTTGGCTCTGGGGTGGATTTTGTAGGCAGGCCTGGGTACTCCCCGCCAGCAAGAGCTTTTTGTCCTGGCCCTTTTGTTCTGGGAGGAATCTTTGTCCGTACGCCATTTGGGCAGTGGCACTGGCAGCTGGAGCTGCCAAAAGCCAAGA
>NW_026990916.1:0-33983 GCF_036250125.1 Pseudopipra pipra
TTAAAAATCAGGAGAGGAGCCTAAGAGAATAAAAATCAGGAGAGGAGCCTAACAAACTTGAAAGCAGGAGAGGAGCCTAAGAGAATAAAAATCAGGAGAGGAGCCTAAGAGAATAAAAATCAAGAGAGGAGCCTAAGAGAATAAAAATCAAGAGAGGAGCCTAAGAGAATAAAAATCAGGAGAGGAGCCTAAGAGAATAAAAATCAGGAGAGGAGCCTAAGAGAATAAAAATCAGGAGAGGAGCCTAAGAGAATAAAAATCAAGAGAGGAGCCTAAGAGAATAAAAATCAAGAGAGGAGCCTAAGAGAATAAAAATCAAGAGAGGAGCCTAAGAGAATAAAAATCAGGAGAGGAGCCTAAGAGAATAAAAATCAGGAACGGAGCCTAAGAGAATAAAAATCAAGAGAGGAGCCTAAGAGAATAAAAATCAGGAGAGGAGCCTAAAAAACTTAAAATCAGAAAAGGAGCCTAAGAGAATAAAAATCAGGAGAGGAGCCTAAGAGAATAAAAATCAGGAGAGGAGCCTAAGAGAATAAAAATCAAGAGAGGAGCCTAAGAGAATAAAAATCAGGAGAGGAGCCTAAGAGAATAAAAATCAGGAGAGGAGCCTAAGAGAATAAAAATCAGGAGAGGAGCCTAAGAGAATAAAAATCAGGAGAGGAGCCTAAGAGAATAAAAATCAGGAGAGGAGCCTAAAAAACTTAAAATCAGAAAAGGAGCCTAAGAGAATAAAAATCAGTAGAGGAGCCTAAGAGAATAAAAATCAGGAGAGGAGCCTAAGAGAATAAAAATCAAGAGAGGAGCCTAAGAGAATAAAAATCAAGAGAGGAGCCTAAGAGAATAAAAATCAGGAGAGGAGCCTAAGAGAATAAAAATCAGGAGAGGAGCCTAACAAACTTGAAAGCAGGAGAGGAGCCTAAGAGAATAAAAATCAGGAGAGGAGCCTAAGAGAATAAAAATCAAGAGAGGAGCCTAAGAGAATAAAAATCAAGAGAGGAGCCTAAGAGAATAAAAATCAGTAGAGGAGCCTAAGAGAATAAAAATCAGGAGAGGAGCCTAAGAGAATAAAAATCAAGAGAGGAGCCTAAGAGAATAAAAATCAAGAGAGGAGCCTAAGAGAATAAAAATCAGGAGAGGAGCCTAAGAGAATAAAAATCAGGAGAGGAGCCTAAGAGAATAAAAATCAGGAGAGGAGCCTAAGAGAATAAAAATCAGGAGAGGAGCCTAAGAGAATAAAAATCAGGAGAGGAGCCTAAGAGAATAAAAATCAAGAGAGGAGCCTAAGAGAATAAAAATCAGGAGAGGAGCCTAAGAGAATAAAAATCAGGAGAGGAGCCTAAGAGAATAAAAATCAGGAGAGGAGCCTAAGAGAATAAAAATCAGGAGAGGAGCCTAAGAGAATAAAAATCAGGAGAGGAGCCTAAAAAACTTAAAATCAGAAAAGGAGCCTAAGAGAATAAAAATCAGGAGAGGAGCCTAAGAGAATAAAAATCAGGAGAGGAGCCTAAGAGAATAAAAATCAAGAGAGGAGCCTAAGAGAATAAAAATCAGGAGAGGAACCTAAGAGAATAAAAATCAGGAGAGGAGCCTAAGAGAATAAAAATCAGGAGAGGAGCCTAAGAGAATAAAAATCAAGAGAGGAGCCTAAAAAACTTGAAAACAGGAGAGGAGTCTAAGAGAATAAAAATCAGGAGAGGAGCCTAAAAAACTTGAAAGCAGGAGAGGAGCCTAAGAGAATAAAAATCAGGAGAGGAGCCTAAGAGAATAAAAATCAAGAGAGGAGCCTAAGAGAATAAAAATCAGGAGAGGAGCCTAAGAGAATAAAAATAAGGAGAGGAGCCTAAGAGAATAAAAATCAAGAGAGGAGCCTAAGAGAATAAAAATCAGGAGAGGAACCTAAGAGAATAAAAATCAGGAGAGGAGCCTAAAAAACTTAAAATCAGAAAAGGAGCCTAAGAGAATAAAAATCAGGAGAGGAGCCTAAGAGAATAAAAATCAGGAGAGGAGCCTAAGAGAATAAAAATCAAGAGAGGAGCCTAAGAGAATAAAAATCAGGAGAGGAGCCTAAGAGAATAAAAATCAGGAGAGGAGCCTAAGAGAATAAAAATCAGGAGAGGAGCCTAAGAGAATAAAAATCAGGAGAGGAGCCTAAGAGAATAAAAATCAAGAGAGGAGCCTAAAAAACTTGAAAGCAGGAGAGGAGCCTAAGAGAATAAAAATCAGGAGAGGAGCCTAAGAGAATAAAAATCAGGAGAGGAGCCTAAGAGAATAAAAATCAGGAGAGGAGCCTAAGAGAATAAAAATCAAGAGAGGAGCCTAAGAGAATAAAAATCAGGAGAGGAGCCTAAGAGAATAAAAATCAGGAGAGGAGCCTAAGAGAATAAAAATCAGGAGAGGAGCCTAAGAGAATAAAAATCAAGAGAGGAGCCTAAAAAACTTGAAAGCAGGAGAGGAGCCTAAGAGAATAAAAATCAGGAGAGGAGCCTAAGAGAATAAAAATCAGGAGAGGAGCCTAAGAGAATAAAAATCAGGAGAGGAGCCTAAGAGAATAAAAATCAAGAGAGGAGCCTAAGAGAATAAAAATCAGGAGAGGAGCCTAAGAGAATAAAAATCAGGAGAGGAGCCTAAGAGAATAAAAATCAAGAGAGGAGCCTAAGAGAATAAAAATCAGGAGAGGAACCTAAGAGAATAAAAATCAGGAGAGGAGCCTAAAAAACTTAAAATCAGAAAAGGAGCCTAAGAGAATAAAAATCAGGAGAGGAGCCTAAGAGAATAAAAATCAGGAGAGGAGCCTAAGAGAATAAAAATCAAGAGAGGAGCCTAAGAGAATAAAAATCAGGAGAGGAGCCTAAGAGAATAAAAATCAGGAGAGGAGCCTAAGAGAATAAAAATCAGGAGAGGAGCCTAAGAGAATAAAAATCAGGAGAGGAGCCTAAGAGAATAAAAATCAAGAGAGGAGCCTAAAAAACTTGAAAGCAGGAGAGGAGCCTAAGAGAATAAAAATCAGGAGAGGAGCCTAAGAGAATAAAAATCAGGAGAGGAGCCTAAGAGAATAAAAATCAGGAGAGGAGCCTAAGAGAATAAAAATCAAGAGAGGAGCCTAAGAGAATAAAAATCAGGAGAGGAGCCTAAGAGAATAAAAATCAGGAGAGGAGCCTAAGAGAATAAAAATCAGGAGAGGAGCCTAAGAGAATAAAAATCAGGAGAGGAGCCTAAGAGAATAAAAATCAGGAGAGGAGCCTAAAAAACTTGAAAGCAGGAGAGGAGCCTAAGAGAATAAAAATCAGGAGAGGAGCCTAAGAGAATAAAAATCAAGAGAGGAGCCTAAGAGAATAAAAATCAGGAGAGGAGCCTAAGAGAATAAAAATCAGGAGAGGAGCCTAAGAGAATAAAAATCAGGAGAGGAGCCTAAGAGAATAAAAATCAGGAGAGGAGCCTAAGAGAATAAAAATCAAGAGAGGAGCCTAAGAGAATAAAAATCAGGAGAGGAGCCTAAGAGAATAAAAATCAGGAGAGGAGCCTAAGAGAATAAAAATCAGGAGAGGAGCCTAAGAGAATAAAAATCAGGAGAGGAGCCTAAGAGAATAAAAATCAGGAGAGGAGCCTAAGAGAATAAAAATCAGGAGAGGAGCCTAAAAAACTTAAAATCAGAAAAGGAGCCTAAGAGAATAAAAATCAGGAGAGGAGCCTAAGAGAATAAAAATCAGGAGAGGAGCCTAAGAGAATAAAAATCAGGAGAGGAGCCTAAGAGAATAAAAATCAGGAGAGGAGCCTAAGAGAATAAAAATCAGGAGAGGAGCCTAAGAGAATAAAAATCAAGAGAGGAGCCTAAGAGAATAAAAATCAAGAGAGGAGCCTAAGAGAATAAAAATCAGGAGAGGAGCCTAAGAGAATAAAAATCAGGAGAGGAGCCTAAGAGAATAAAAATCAGGAGAGGAGCCTAAGAGAATAAAAATCAGGAGAGGAGCCTAAGAGAATAAAAATCAGGAGAGGAGCCTAAGAGAATAAAAATCAGGAGAGGAGCCTAAAAAACTTAAAATCAGAAAAGGAGCCTAAGAGAATAAAAATCAGGAGAGGAGCCTAAGAGAATAAAAATCAGGAGAGGAGCCTAAGAGAATAAAAATCAGGAGAGGAGCCTAAGAGAATAAAAATCAGGAGAGGAGCCTAAGAGAATAAAAATCAGGAGAGGAGCCTAAAAAACTTAAAATCAGAAAAGGAGCCTAAGAGAATAAAAATCAGTAGAGGAGCCTAAGAGAATAAAAATCAGGAGAGGAGCCTAAGAGAATAAAAATCAAGAGAGGAGCCTAAGAGAATAAAAATCAAGAGAGGAGCCTAAGAGAATAAAAATCAGGAGAGGAGCCTAAGAGAATAAAAATCAGGAGAGGAGCCTAACAAACTTGAAAGCAGGAGAGGAGCCTAAGAGAATAAAAATCAGGAGAGGAGCCTAAGAGAATAAAAATCAAGAGAGGAGCCTAAGAGAATAAAAATCAAGAGAGGAGCCTAAGAGAATAAAAATCAGGAGAGGAGCCTAAGAGAATAAAAATCAGGAGAGGAGCCTAAGAGAATAAAAATCAGGAGAGGAGCCTAAGAGAATAAAAATCAGGAGAGGAGCCTAAGAGAATAAAAATCAAGAGAGGAGCCTAAGAGAATAAAAATCAAGAGAGGAGCCTAAGAGAATAAAAA
The DNA here is from genome assembly GCF_036250125.1 of Pseudopipra pipra. Lineage (NCBI taxonomy): Eukaryota > Metazoa > Chordata > Aves > Passeriformes > Pipridae > Pseudopipra > Pseudopipra pipra. The sequence goes on from NW_026990916.1 coordinate 4,684, forward strand.
TCAGGAGAGGAGCCTAAGAGAATAAAAATCAGGAGAGGAGCCTAACAAACTTGAAAGCAGGAGAGGAGTCTAAGAGAATAAAAATCAGGAGAGGAGCCTAAGAGAATAAAAATCAAGAGAGGAGCCTAAGAGAATAAAAATCAAGAGAGGAGCCTAAGAGAATAAAAATCAGGAGAGGAGCCTAAGAGAATAAAAATCAGGAGAGGAGCCTAAGAGAATAAAAATCAGGAGAGGAGCCTAAGAGAATAAAAATCAAGAGAGGAGCCTAAGAGAATAAAAATCAAGAGAGGAGCCTAAGAGAATAAAAATCAAGAGAGGAGCCTAAGAGAATAAAAATCAGGAGAGGAGCCTAAGAGAATAAAAATCAGGAACGGAGCCTAAGAGAATAAAAATCAAGAGAGGAGCCTAAGAGAATAAAAATCAGGAGAGGAGCCTAAAAAACTTAAAATCAGAAAAGGAGCCTAAGAGAATAAAAATCAGGAGAGGAGCCTAAGAGAATAAAAATCAGGAGAGGAGCCTAAGAGAATAAAAATCAAGAGAGGAGCCTAAGAGAATAAAAATCAGGAGAGGAGCCTAAGAGAATAAAAATCAGGAGAGGAGCCTAAGAGAATAAAAATCAGGAGAGGAGCCTAAGAGAATAAAAATCAGGAGAGGAGCCTAAGAGAATAAAAATCAGGAGAGGAGCCTAAAAAACTTAAAATCAGAAAAGGAGCCTAAGAGAATAAAAATCAGTAGAGGAGCCTAAGAGAATAAAAATCAGGAGAGGAGCCTAAGAGAATAAAAATCAAGAGAGGAGCCTAAGAGAATAAAAATCAAGAGAGGAGCCTAAGAGAATAAAAATCAGGAGAGGAGCCTAAGAGAATAAAAATCAGGAGAGGAGCCTAACAAACTTGAAAGCAGGAGAGGAGCCTAAGAGAATAAAAATCAGGAGAGGAGCCTAAGAGAATAAAAATCAAGAGAGGAGCCTAAGAGAATAAAAATCAAGAGAGGAGCCTAAGAGAATAAAAATCAGTAGAGGAGCCTAAGAGAATAAAAATCAGGAGAGGAGCCTAAGAGAATAAAAATCAAGAGAGGAGCCTAAGAGAATAAAAATCAAGAGAGGAGCCTAAGAGAATAAAAATCAGGAGAGGAGCCTAAGAGAATAAAAATCAGGAGAGGAGCCTAAGAGAATAAAAATCAGGAGAGGAGCCTAAGAGAATAAAAATCAGGAGAGGAGCCTAAGAGAATAAAAATCAGGAGAGGAGCCTAAGAGAATAAAAATCAAGAGAGGAGCCTAAGAGAATAAAAATCAGGAGAGGAGCCTAAGAGAATAAAAATCAGGAGAGGAGCCTAAGAGAATAAAAATCAGGAGAGGAGCCTAAGAGAATAAAAATCAGGAGAGGAGCCTAAGAGAATAAAAATCAGGAGAGGAGCCTAAAAAACTTAAAATCAGAAAAGGAGCCTAAGAGAATAAAAATCAGGAGAGGAGCCTAAGAGAATAAAAATCAGGAGAGGAGCCTAAGAGAATAAAAATCAAGAGAGGAGCCTAAGAGAATAAAAATCAGGAGAGGAACCTAAGAGAATAAAAATCAGGAGAGGAGCCTAAGAGAATAAAAATCAGGAGAGGAGCCTAAGAGAATAAAAATCAAGAGAGGAGCCTAAAAAACTTGAAAACAGGAGAGGAGTCTAAGAGAATAAAAATCAGGAGAGGAGCCTAAAAAACTTGAAAGCAGGAGAGGAGCCTAAGAGAATAAAAATCAGGAGAGGAGCCTAAGAGAATAAAAATCAAGAGAGGAGCCTAAGAGAATAAAAATCAGGAGAGGAGCCTAAGAGAATAAAAATAAGGAGAGGAGCCTAAGAGAATAAAAATCAAGAGAGGAGCCTAAGAGAATAAAAATCAGGAGAGGAACCTAAGAGAATAAAAATCAGGAGAGGAGCCTAAAAAACTTAAAATCAGAAAAGGAGCCTAAGAGAATAAAAATCAGGAGAGGAGCCTAAGAGAATAAAAATCAGGAGAGGAGCCTAAGAGAATAAAAATCAGGAGAGGAGCCTAAGAGAATAAAAATCAGGAGAGGAGCCTAAGAGAATAAAAATCAAGAGAGGAGCCTAAGAGAATAAAAATCAGGAGAGGAGCCTAAGAGAATAAAAATCAGGAGAGGAGCCTAAGAGAATAAAAATCAAGAGAGGAGCCTAAGAGAATAAAAATCAGGAGAGGAGCCTAAGAGAATAAAAATCAGGAGAGGAGCCTAAGAGAATAAAAATCAGGAGAGGAGCCTAAGAGAATAAAAATCAGGAGAGGAGCCTAAGAGAATAAAAATCAGGAGAGGAGCCTAAAAAACTTAAAATCAGAAAGGAGCCTAAGAGAATAAAAATCAGGAGAGGAGCCTAAGAGAATAAAAATCAGGAGAGGAGCCTAAGAGAATAAAAATCAAGAGAGGAGCCTAAGAGAATAAAAATCAGGAGAGGAACCTAAGAGAATAAAAATCAGGAGAGGAGCCTAAGAGAATAAAAATCAGGAGAGGAGCCTAAGAGAATAAAATCAAGAGAGGAGCCTAAAAAACTTGAAAACAGGAGAGGAGTCTAAGAGAATAAAAATCAGGAGAGGAGCCTAAAAAACTTGAAAGCAGGAGAGGAGCCTAAGAGAATAAAAATCAGGAGAGGAGCCTAAGAGAATAAAAATCAAGAGAGGAGCCTAAGAGAATAAAAATCAGGAGAGGAGCCTAAGAGAATAAAAATAAGGAGAGGAGCCTAAGAGAATAAAAATCAAGAGAGGAGCCTAAGAGAATAAAAATCAGGAGAGGAACCTAAGAGAATAAAAATCAGGAGAGGAGCCTAAAAAACTTAAAATCAGAAAAGGAGCCTAAGAGAATAAAAATCAGGAGAGGAGCCTAAGAGAATAAAAATCAGGAGAGGAGCCTAAGAGAATAAAAATCAGGAGAGGAGCCTAAGAGAATAAAAATCAGGAGAGGAGCCTAAGAGAATAAAAATCAAGAGAGGAGCCTAAGAGAATAAAAATCAGGAGAGGAGCCTAAGAGAATAAAAATCAGGAGAGGAGCCTAAGAGAATAAAAATCAGGAGAGGAGCCTAAGAGAATAAAAATCAGGAGAGGAGCCTAAGAGAATAAAAATCAGGAGAGGAGCCTAAAAAACTTGAAAGCAGGAGAGGAGCCTAAGAGAATAAAAATCAGGAGAGGAGCCTAAGAGAATAAAAATCAAGAGAGGAGCCTAAGAGAATAAAAATCAGGAGAGGAGCCTAAGAGAATAAAAATCAGGAGAGGAGCCTAAGAGAATAAAAATCAGGAGAGGAGCCTAAGAGAATAAAAATCAGGAGAGGAGCCTAAGAGAATAAAAATCAAGAGAGGAGCCTAAGAGAATAAAAATCAGGAGAGGAGCCTAAGAGAATAAAAATCAGGAGAGGAGCCTAAGAGAATAAAAATCAGGAGAGGAGCCTAAGAGAATAAAAATCAGGAGAGGAGCCTAAGAGAATAAAAATCAGGAGAGGAGCCTAAGAGAATAAAAATCAGGAGAGGAGCCTAAAAAACTTAAAATCAGAAAAGGAGCCTAAGAGAATAAAAATCAGGAGAGGAGCCTAAGAGAATAAAAATCAGGAGAGGAGCCTAAGAGAATAAAAATCAGGAGAGGAGCCTAAGAGAATAAAAATCAGGAGAGGAGCCTAAGAGAATAAAAATCAAGAGAGGAGCCTAAAAAACTTGAAAGCAGGAGAGGAGCCTAAGAGAATAAAAATCAGGAGAGGAGCCTAAGAGAATAAAAATCAGGAGAGGAGCCTAAAAAACTTAAAATCAGAAAGGAGCCTAAGAGAATAAAAATCAGGAGAGGAGCCTAAGAGAATAAAAATCAGGAGAGGAGCCTAAGAGAATAAAAATCAAGAGAGGAGCCTAAGAGAATAAAAATCAGGAGAGGAGCCTAAGAGAATAAAAATCAGGAGAGGAGCCTAAGAGAATAAAAATCAGGAGAGGAGCCTAAGAGAATAAAAATCAGGAGAGGAGCCTAAAAAACTTAAAATCAGAAAAGGAGCCTAAGAGAATAAAAATCAGGAGAGGAGCCTAAGAGAATAAAAATCAGGAGAGGAGCCTAAGAGAATAAAAATCAGGAGAGGAGCCTAAGAGAATAAAAATCAGGAGAGGAGCCTAAGAGAATAAAAATCAAGAGAGGAGCCTAAAAAACTTGAAAGCAGGAGAGGAGCCTAAGAGAATAAAAATCAGGAGAGGAGCCTAAGAGAATAAAAATCAGGAGAGGAGCCTAAAAAACTTAAAATCAGAAAAGGAGCCTAAGAGAATAAAAATCAGGAGAGGAGCCTAAGAGAATAAAAATCAGGAGAGGAGCCTAAGAGAATAAAAATCAAGAGAGGAGCCTAAGAGAATAAAAATCAGGAGAGGAGCCTAAGAGAATAAAAATCAGGAGAGGAGCCTAAGAGAATAAAAATCAGGAGAGGAGCCTAAGAGAATAAAAATCAGGAGAGGAGCCTAAGAGAATAAAAATCAAGAGAGGAGCCTAAAAAACTTGAAAGCAGGAGAGGAGCCTAAGAGAATAAAAATCAGGAGAGGAGCCTAAAAAACTTGAAAGCAGGAGAGGAGCCTAAGAGAATAAAAATCAGGAGAGGAGCCTAAGAGAATAAAAATCAAGAGAGGAGCCTAAGAGAATAAAAATCAAGAGAGGAGCCTAAGAGAATAAAAATCAAGAGAGGAGCCTAAGAGAATAAAAATCAGGAGAGGAGCCTAAGAGAATAAAAATCAGGAGAGGAGCCTAAGAGAATAAAAATCAGGAGAGGAGCCTAAGAGAATAAAAATCAGGAGAGGAGCCTAAGAGAATAAAAATCAGGAGAGGAGCCTAAGAGAATAAAAATCAGGAGAGGAGCCTAAAAAACTTAAAATCAGAAAAGGAGCCTAAGAGAATAAAAATCAGGAGAGGAGCCTAAGAGAATAAAAATCAGGAGAGGAGCCTAAGAGAATAAAAATCAAGAGAGGAGCCTAAAAAACTTGAAAGCAGGAGAGGAGCCTAAGAGAATAAAAATCAGGAGAGGAGCCTAAAAAACTTGAAAGCAGGAGAGGAGCCTAAGAGAATAAAAATCAGGAGAGGAGCCTAAGAGAAGAAAAATCAAGAGAGGAGCCTAAGAGAATAAAAATCAAGAGAGGAGCCTAAGAGAATAAAAATCAGGAGAGGAGCCTAAGAGAATAAAAATCAGGAGAGGAGCCTAAGAGAATAAAAATCAGGAGAGGAGCCTAAGAGAATAAAAATCAGGAGAGGAGCCTAAGAGAATAAAAATCAGGAGAGGAGCCTAAGAGAATAAAAATCAGGAGAGGAGCCTAAAAAACTTAAAATCAGAAAAGGAGCCTAAGAGAATAAAAATCAGGAGAGGAGCCTAAGAGAATAAAAATCAGGAGAGGAGCCTAAGAGAATAAAAATCAGGAGAGGAGCCTAAGAGAATAAAAATCAGGAGAGGAGCCTAAGAGAATAAAAATCAGGAGAGGAGCCTAAAAAACTTAAAATCAGAAAAGGAGCCTAAGAGAATAAAAATCAGAAGAGGAGCCTAAGAGAATAAAAATCAGGAGAGGAGCCTAAGAGAATAAAAATCAGGAGAGGAGCCTAAGAGAATAAAAATCAGGAGAGGAGCCTAAGAGAATAAAAATCAAGAGAGGAGCCTAAGAGAATAAAAATCAAGAGAGGAGCCTAAGAGAATAAAAATCAGGAGAGGAGCCTAAGAGAATAAAAATCAGGAGAGGAGCCTAAAAAACTTGAAAGCAGGAGAGGAGCCTAAGAGAATAAAAATCAGGAGAGGAGCCTAAGAGAATAAAAATCAAGAGAGGAGCCTAAGAGAATAAAAATCAAGAGAGGAGCCTAAGAGAATAAAAATCAAGAGAGGAGCCTAAGAGAATAAAAATCAGGAGAGGAGCCTAAGAGAATAAAAATCAGGAACGGAGCCTAAGAGAATAAAAATCAGGAGAGGAGCCTAAGAGAATAAAAATCAGGAGAGGAGCCTAAAAAACTTAAAATCAGAAAAGGAGCCTAAGAGAATAAAAATCAGGAGAGGAGCCTAAGAGAATAAAAATCAGGAGAGGAGCCTAAGAGAATAAAAATCAAGAGAGGAGCCTAAGAGAATAAAAATCAGGAGAGGAGCCTAAGAGAATAAAAATCAGGAGAGGAGCCTAAGAGAATAAAAATCAGGAGAGGAGCCTAAGAGAATAAAAATCAGGAGAGGAGCCTAAGAGAATAAAAATCAGGAGAGGAGCCTAAAAAACTTAAAATCAGAAAAGGAGCCTAAGAGAATAAAAATCAGTAGAGGAGCCTAAGAGAATAAAAATCAGGAGAGGAGCCTAAGAGAATAAAAATCAAGAGAGGAGCCTAAGAGAATAAAAATCAAGAGAGGAGCCTAAGAGAATAAAAATCAGGAGAGGAGCCTAAGAGAATAAAAATCAGGAGAGGAGCCTAACAAACTTGAAAGCAGGAGAGGAGCCTAAGAGAATAAAAATCAGGAGAGGAGCCTAAGAGAATAAAAATCAAGAGAGGAGCCTAAGAGAATAAAAATCAAGAGAGGAGCCTAAGAGAATAAAAATCAGGAGAGGAGCCTAAGAGAATAAAAATCAGGAGAGGAGCCTAAGAGAATAAAAATCAGGAGAGGAGCCTAAGAGAATAAAAATCAGGAGAGGAGCCTAAGAGAATAAAAATCAAGAGAGGAGCCTAAGAGAATAAAAATCAAGAGAGGAGCCTAAGAGAATAAAAATCAGGAGAGGAGCCTAAGAGAATAAAAATCAGGAGAGGAGCCTAAGAGAATAAAAATCAAGAGAGGAGCCTAAGAGAATAAAAATCAGGAGAGGAGCCTAAAAAACTTGAAAGCAGGAGAGGAGCCTAAGAGAATAAAAATCAGGAGAGGAGCCTAAAAAACTTAAAATCAGAAAAGGAGCCTAAGAGAATAAAAATCAGGAGAGGAGCCTAAGAGAATAAAAATCAGGAGAGGAGCCTAAGAGAATAAAAATCAAGAGAGGAGCCTAAAAAACTTGAAAGCAGGAGAGGAGCCTAAGAGAATAAAAATCAGGAGAGGAGCCTAAGAGAATAAAAATCAGAAGAGGAGCCTAAGAGAATAAAAATCAGAAGAGGAGCCTAAGAGAATAAAAATCAGGAGAGGAGCCTAAAAAACTTGAAAGCAGGAGAGGAGCCTAAGAGAATAAAAATCAGGAGAGGAGCCTAAGAGAATAAAAATCAAGAGAGGAGCCTAAAAAACTTGAAAGCAGGAGAGGAGCCTAAGAGAATAAAAATCAGAAGAGGAGCCTAAGAGAATAAAAATCAGGAGAGGAGCCTAAGAGAATAAAAATCAGGAGAGGAGCCTAAGAGAATAAAAATCAAGAGAGGAGCCTAAGAGAATAAAAATCAAGAGAGGAGCCTAAGAGAATAAAAATCAGGAGAGGAGCCTAAGAGAATAAAAATCAGGAGAGGAGCCTAAGAGAATAAAAATCAGGAGAGGAGCCTAAGAGAATAAAAATCAGGAGAGGAGCCTAAGAGAATAAAAATCAGGAGAGGAGCCTAAGAGAATAAAAATCAGGAGAGGAGCCTAAAAAACTTAAAATCAGAAAAGGAGCCTAAGAGAATAAAAATCAGGAGAGGAGCCTAAGAGAATAAAAATCAAGAGAGGAGCCTAAGAGAATAAAAATCAAGAGAGGAGCCTAAGAGAATAAAAATCAGGAGAGGAGCCTAAGAGAATAAAAATCAGGAGAGGAGCCTAAAAAACTTAAAATCAGAAAAGGAGCCTAAGAGAATAAAAATCAGGAGAGGAGCCTAAGAGAATAAAAATCAGGAGAGGAGCCTAAGAGAATAAAAATCAGGAGAGGAGCCTAAAAAACTTGAAATCAGGAGAGGAGCCTAAGAGAATAAAAATCAGGAGAGGAGCCTAAGAGAATAAAAATCAGGAGAGGAGCCTAAGAGAATAAAAATCAGGAGAGGAGCCTAAGAGAATAAAAATCAGGAGAGGAGCCTAAGAGAATAAAAATCAGGAGAGGAGCCTAAGAGAATAAAAATCAGGAGAGGAGCCTAAGAGAATAAAAATCAGGAGAGGAGCCTAAGAGAATAAAAATCAGGAGAGGAGCCTAAAAAACTTAAAATCAGAAAAGGAGCCTAAGAGAATAAAAATCAGGAGAGGAGCCTAAAAAACTTAAAATCAGAAAAGGAGCCTAAGAGAATAAAAATCAGGAGAGGAGCCTAAGAGAATAAAAATCAGGAGAGGAGCCTAAGAGAATAAAAATCAAGAAAGGAGCCTAAAAAACTTGAAAGCAGGAGAGGAGTCTAAGAGAATAAAAATCAGGAGAGGAGGCTAAGAGAATAAAAATCAGGAGAGGAGCCTAAGAGAATAAAAATCAAGAGAGGAGCCTAAAAAACTTGAAATCAGGAGAGGAGCCTAAGAGAATAAAAATCAGGAGAGGAGCCTAAGAGAATAAAAATCAGGAGAGGAGCCTCAAAAACTTGAGCAGGAGAGGAGCCTAAGAGAATAAAAATCAGGAGAGGAGCCTAAGAGAATAAAAATCAAGAAAGGAGCCTAAAAAACTTGAAAGCAGGAGAGGAGCCTAAGAGAATAAAAATCAGGAGAGGAGGCTAAGAGAATAAAAATCAGGAGAGGAGCCTAAGAGAATAAAAATCAAGAGAGGAGCCTAAAAAACTTGAAATCAGGAGAGGAGCCTAAGAGAATAAAAATCAGGAGAGGAGCCTAAGAGAATAAAAATCAGGAGAGGAGCCTAAGAGAATAAAAATCAGGAGAGGAGCCTAAAAAACTTAAAATCAGAAAAGGAGCCTAAGAGAATAAAAATCAGGAGAGGAGCCTAAGAGAATAAAAATCAGGAGAGGAGCCTAAGAGAATAAAAATCAGGAGAGGAGCCTAAGAGAATAAAAATCAGGAGAGGAGCCTAAGAGAATAAAAATCAGGAGAGGAGCCTAAGAGAATAAAAATCAGAAGAGGAGCCTAAGAGAATAAAAATCAGGAGAGGAGCCTAAGAGAATAAAAATCAAGAGAGGAGCCTAAGAGAATAAAAATCAAGAAAGGAGCCTAAAAAACTTGAAAGCAGGAGAGGAGCCTAAGAGAATAAAAATCAGGAGAGGAGCCTAAGAGAATAAAAATCAGGAGAGGAGCCTAAGAGAATAAAAATCAAGAGAGGAGCCTAAAAAACTTGAAATCAGGAGAGGAGCCTAAGAGAATAAAAATCAGGAGAGGAGCCTAAGAGAATAAAAATCAGGAGAGGAGCCTAAGAGAATAAAAATCAGGAGAGGAGCCTAAAAAACTTAAAATCAGAAAAGGAGCCTAAGAGAATAAAAATGAGGAGAGGAGCCTAAGAGAATAAAAATCAGGAGAGGAGCCTAAGAGAATAAAAATCAGGAGAGGAGCCTAAGAGAATAAAAATCAGGAGAGGAGCCTAAAAAACTTGAAAGCAGGAGAGGAGCCTAAGAGAATAAAAATCAGGAGAGGAGCCTAAGAGAATAAAAATCAAGAGAGGAGCCTAAGAGAATAAAAATCAGGAGAGGAGCCTAAGAGAATAAAAATCAGGAGAGGAGCCTAAGAGAATAAAAATCAGGAGAGGAGCCTAAGAGAATAAAAATCAGGAGAGGAGCCTAAGAGAATAAAAATCAAGAGAGGAGCCTAAGAGAATAAAAATCAGGAGAGGAGCCTAAGAGAATAAAAATAAGGAGAGGAGCCTAAAAAACTTGAAAGCAGGAGAGGAGCCTAAGAGAATAAAAATCAGGAGAGGAGCCTAAGAGAATAAAAATCAAGAGAGGAGCCTAAGAGAATAAAAATCAGGAGAGGAGCCTAAGAGAATAAAAATCAGGAGAGGAGCCTAAGAGAATAAAAATCAGGAGAGGAGCCTAAGAGAATAAAAATCAGGAGAGGAGCCTAAGAGAATAAAAATCAGGAGAGGAGCCTAAAAAACTTGAAAGCAGGAGAGGAGCCTAAGAGAATAAAAATCAGGAGAGGAGCCTAAGAGAATAAAAATCAAGAGAGGAGCCTAAGAGAATAAAAATCAGGAGAGGAGCCTAAGAGAATAAAAATCAGGAGAGGAGCCTAAGAGAATAAAAATCAGGAGAGGAGCCTAAGAGAATAAAAATCAGGAGAGGAGCCTAAGAGAATAAAAATCAAGAGAGGAGCCTAAGAGAATAAAAATCAGGAGAGGAGCCTAAGAGAATAAAAATCAGGAGAGGAGCCTAAGAGAATAAAAATCAGGAGAGGAGCCTAAGAGAATAAAAATCAGGAGAGGAGCCTAAGAGAATAAAAATCAGGAGAGGAGCCTAAGAGAATAAAAATCAGGAGAGGAGCCTAAAAAACTTAAAATCAGAAAAGGAGCCTAAGAGAATAAAAATCAGGAGAGGAGCCTAAGAGAATAAAAATCAGGAGAGGAGCCTAAGAGAATAAAAATCAGGAGAGGAGCCTAAGAGAATAAAAATCAGGAGAGGAGCCTAAGAGAATAAAAATCAAGAGAGGAGCCTAAAAAACTTGAAAGCAGGAGAGGAGCCTAAGAGAATAAAAATCAGGAGAGGAGCCTAAGAGAATAAAAATCAGGAGAGGAGCCTAAAAAACTTAAAATCAGAAAAGGAGCCTAAGAGAATAAAAATCAGGAGAGGAGCCTAAGAGAATAAAAATCAGGAGAGGAGCCTAAGAGAATAAAAATCAAGAGAGGAGCCTAAGAGAATAAAAATCAGGAGAGGAGCCTAAGAGAATAAAAATCAGGAGAGGAGCCTAAGAGAATAAAAATCAGGAGAGGAGCCTAAGAGAATAAAAATCAAGAGAGGAGCCTAAAAAACTTGAAAGCAGGAGAGGAGCCTAAGAGAATAAAAATCAGGAGAGGAGCCTAAAAAACTTGAAAGCAGGAGAGGAGCCTAAGAGAATAAAAATCAGGAGAGGAGCCTAAGAGAATAAAAATCAAGAGAGGAGCCTAAGAGAATAAAAATCAAGAGAGGAGCCTAAGAGAATAAAAATCAAGAGAGGAGCCTAAGAGAATAAAAATCAGGAGAGGAGCCTAAGAGAATAAAAAATCAGGAGAGGAGCCTAAGAGAATAAAAATCAGGAGAGGAGCCTAAGAGAATAAAAATCAGGAGAGGAGCCTAAGAGAATAAAAATCAGGAGAGGAGCCTAAGAGAATAAAAATCAGGAGAGGAGCCTAAAAAACTTAAAATCAGAAAAGGAGCCTAAGAGAATAAAAATCAGGAGAGGAGCCTAAGAGAATAAAAATCAGGAGAGGAGCCTAAGAGAATAAAAATCAGGAGAGGAGCCTAAGAGAATAAAAATCAGGAGAGGAGCCTAAGAGAATAAAAATCAGGAGAGGAGCCTAAAAAACTTAAAATCAGAAAAGGAGCCTAAGAGAATAAAAATCAGTAGAGGAGCCTAAGAGAATAAAAATCAGGAGAGGAGCCTAAGAGAATAAAAATCAAGAGAGGAGCCTAAGAGAATAAAAATCAAGAGAGGAGCCTAAGAGAATAAAAATCAGGAGAGGAGCCTAAGAGAATAAAAATCAGGAGAGGAGCCTAACAAACTTGAAAGCAGGAGAGGAGCCTAAGAGAATAAAAATCAGGAGAGGAGCCTAAGAGAATAAAAATCAAGAGAGGAGCCTAAGAGAATAAAAATCAAGAGAGGAGCCTAAGAGAATAAAAATCAGTAGAGGAGCCTAAGAGAATAAAAATCAGGAGAGGAGCCTAAGAGAATAAAAATCAGGAGAGGAGCCTAAAGAATAAAAATCAAGAGAGGAGCCTAAGAGAATAAAAATCAAGAGAGGAGCCTAAGAGAATAAAAAAATCAAGAGAGGAGCCTAAGAGAATAAAAATCAGGAGAGGAGCCTAAGAGAATAAAAATCAGGAGAGGAGCCTAAGAGAATAAAAATCAGGAGAGGAGCCTAAGAGAATAAAAATCAAGAGAGGAGCCTAAGAGAATAAAAATCAGGAGAGGAGCCTAAGAGAATAAAAATCAGGAGAGGAGCCTAAGAGAATAAAAATCAGGAGAGGAGCCTAAGAGAATAAAAATCAGGAGAGGAGCCTAAGAGAATAAAAATCAGGAGAGGAGCCTAAGAGAATAAAAATCAAGAGAGGAGCCTAAGAGAATAAAAATCAGGAGAGGAGCCTAAGAGAATAAAAATCAGGAGAGGAGCCTAAGAGAATAAAAATCAGGAGAGGAGCCTAAGAGAATAAAAATCAGGAGAGGAGCCTAAGAGAATAAAAATCAGGAGAGGAGCCTAAGAGAATAAAAATCAAGAGAGGAGCCTAAAAAGTTGAAAGCAGGAGAGGAGCCTAAGAGAATAAAAATCAGGAGAGGAGCCTAAAAAACTTGAAAGCAGGAGAGGAGCCTAAGAGAATAAAAATCAGGAGAGGAGCCTAAGAGAATAAAAATCAAGAGAGGAGCCTAAGAGAATAAAAATCAAGAGAGGAGCCTAAGAGAATAAAAATCAGGAGAGGAGCCTAAGAGAATAAAAATCAGGAGAGGAGCCTAAGAGAATAAAAATCAGGAGAGGAGCCTAAGAGAATAAAAATCAGGAGAGGAGCCTAAGAGAATAAAAATCAGGAGAGGAGCCTAAGAGAATAAAAATCAGGAGAGGAGCCTAAGAGAATAAAAATCAGGAGAGGAGCCTAAGAGAATAAAAATCAAGAGAGGAGCCTAAAAAACTTGAAAGCAGGAGAGGAGCCTAAGAGAATAAAAATCAGGAGAGGAGCCTAAGAGAATAAAAATCAGGAGAGGAGCCTAAAAAACTTAAAATCAGAAAGGAGCCTAAGAGAATAAAAATCAGGAGAGGAGCCTAAGAGAATAAAAATCAGGAGAGGAGCCTAAGAGAATAAAAATCAAGAGAGGAGCCTAAGAGAATAAAAATCAGGAGAGGAGCCTAAGAGAATAAAAATCAGGAGAGGAGCCTAAGAGAATAAAAATCAGGAGAGGAGCCTAAGAGAATAAAAATCAAGAGAGGAGCCTAAAAAACTTGAAAGCAGGAGAGGAGCCTAAGAGAATAAAAATCAGGAGAGGAGCCTAAAAAACCTTGAAAGCAGGAGAGGAGCCTAAGAGAATAAAAATCAGGAGAGGAGCCTAAGAGAATAAAAATCAAGAGAGGAGCCTAAGAGAATAAAAATCAAGAGAGGAGCCTAAGAGAATAAAAATCAAGAGAGGAGCCTAAGAGAATAAAAATCAGGAGAGGAGCCTAAGAGAATAAAAATCAGGAGAGGAGCCTAAGAGAATAAAAATCAGGAGAGGAGCCTAAGAGAATAAAAATCAGGAGAGGAGCCTAAGAGAATAAAAATCAGGAGAGGAGCCTAAGAGAATAAAAATCAGGAGAGGAGCCTAAAAAACTTAAAATCAGAAAAGGAGCCTAAGAGAATAAAAATCAGGAGAGGAGCCTAAGAGAATAAAAATCAAGAGAGGAGCCTAAGAGAATAAAAATCAAGAGAGGAGCCTAAGAGAATAAAAATCAGGAGAGGAGCCTAAGAGAATAAAAATCAGGAGAGGAGCCTAAGAGAATAAAAATCAGGAGAGGAGCCTAAGAGAATAAAAATCAGTAGAGGAGCCTAAGAGAATAAAAATCAAGAGAGGAGCCTAAGAGAATAAAAATCAGGAGAGGAGCCTAAGAGAATAAAAATCAGGAGAGGAGCCTAAAAAACTTGAAAGCAGGAGAGGAGCCTAAGAGAATAAAAATCAGGAGAGGAGCCTAAGAGAATAAAAAATCAAGAGAGGAGCCTAAGAGAATAAAAATCAAGAGAGGAGCCTAAGAGAATAAAAATCAAGAGAGGAGCCTAAGAGAATAAAAATCAGGAGAGGAGCCTAAGAGAATAAAAATCAGGAACGGAGCCTAAGAGAATAAAAATCAGGAGAGGAGCCTAAGAGAATAAAAATCAGGAGAGGAGCCTAAAAAACTTAAAATCAGAAAAGGAGCCTAAGAGAATAAAAATCAGGAGAGGAGCCTAAGAGAATAAAAATCAGGAGAGGAGCCTAAGAGAATAAAAATCAAGAGAGGAGCCTAAGAGAATAAAAATCAGGAGAGGAGCCTAAGAGAATAAAAATCAGGAGAGGAGCCTAAGAGAATAAAAATCAGGAGAGGAGCCTAAGAGAATAAAAATCAGGAGAGGAGCCTAAGAGAATAAAAATCAGGAGAGGAGCCTAAAAAACTTAAAATCAGAAAAGGAGCCTAAAAAACTTAAAATCAGAAAAGGAGCCTAAGAGAATAAAAAATCAGGAGAGGAGCCTAAGAGAATAAAAATCAAGAGAGGAGCCTAAGAGAATAAAAATCAAGAGAGGAGCCTAAGAGAATAAAAATCAGGAGAGGAGCCTAAGAGAATAAAAATCAGGAGAGGAGCCTAACAAACTTGAAAGCAGGAGAGGAGCCTAAGAGAATAAAAATCAGGAGAGGAGCCTAAGAGAATAAAAATCAAGAGAGGAGCCTAAGAGAATAAAAATCAAGAGAGGAGCCTAAGAGAATAAAAATCAGTAGAGGAGCCTAAGAGAATAAAAATCAGGAGAGGAGCCTAAGAGAATAAAAATCAGGAGAGGAGCCTAAGAGAATAAAAATCAAGAGAGGAGCCTAAGAGAATAAAAATCAAGAGAGGAGCCTAAGAGAATAAAAATCAAGAGAGGAGCCTAAGAGAATAAAAATCAGGAGAGGAGCCTAAGAGAATAAAAATCAGGAGAGGAGCCTAAGAGAATAAAAATCAGGAGAGGAGCCTAAGAGAATAAAAATCAAGAGAGGAGCCTAAGAGAATAAAAATCAGGAGAGGAGCCTAAGAGAATAAAAATCAGGAGAGGAGCCTAAGAGAATAAAAAATCAGGAGAGGAGCCTAAGAGAATAAAAATCAGGAGAGGAGCCTAAGAGAATAAAAATCAGGAGAGGAGCCTAAGAGAATAAAAATCAGGAGAGGAGCCTAAAAAACTTAAAATCAGAAAAGGAGCCTAAGAGAATAAAAATCAGGAGAGGAGCCTAAGAGAATAAAAATCAGGAGAGGAGCCTAAGAGAATAAAAATCAAGAGAGGAGCCTAAAAAAACTTGAAAGCAGGAGAGGAGCCTAAGAGAATAAAAATCAGGAGAGGAGCCTAAGAGAATAAAAATCAGAAGAGGAGCCTAAGAGAATAAAAATCAGAAGAGGAGCCTAAGAGAATAAAAATCAGGAGAGGAGCCTAAAAAACTTGAAAGCAGGAGAGGAGCCTAAGAGAATAAAAATCAGGAGAGGAGCCTAAGAGAATAAAAATCAAGAGAGGAGCCTAAAAAACTTGAAAGCAGGAGAGGAGCCTAAGAGAATAAAAATCAGAAGAGGAGCCTAAGAGAATAAAAATCAGAAGAGGAGCCTAAGAGAATAAAAATCAAGAGAGGAGCCTAAGAGAATAAAAATCAGGAGAGGAGCCTAAGAGAATAAAAATCAGGAGAGGAGCCTAAGAGAATAAAAATCAGGAGAGGAGCCTAAGAGAATAAAAATCAGGAGAGGAGCCTAAGAGAAAAAAAATCAGGAGAGGAGCCTAAAAAACTTAAAATCAGAAAAGGAGCCTAAGAGAATAAAAATCAGGAGAGGAGCCTAAGAGAATAAAAATCAGGAGAGGAGCCTAAGAGAATAAAAATCAGGAGAGGAGCCTAAGAGAATAAAAATCAGAAGAGGAGCCTAAGAGAATAAAAATCAAGAGAGGAGCCTAAGAGAATAAAAATCAGGAGAGGAGCCTAAGAGAATAAAAATCAGGAGAGGAGCCTAAGAGAATAAAAATCAGGAGAGGAGCCTAAGAGAATAAAAATCAGGAGAGGAGCCTAAGAGAATAAAAATCAGGAGAGGAGCCTAAGAGAATAAAAATCAGGAGAGGAGCCTAAGAGAATAAAAATCAAGAGAGGAGCCTAAGAGAATAAAAATCAGGAGAGGAGCCTAAGAGAATAAAAATCAGGAGAGGAGCCTAAGAGAATAAAAATCAGGAGAGGAGCCTAAAAAACTTAAAATCAGAAAAGGAGCCTAAGAGAATAAAAATCAGGAGAGGAGCCTAAGAGAATAAAAATCAGGAGAGGAGCCTAAGAGAATAAAAATCAAGAGAGGAGCCTAAGAGAATAAAAATCAGGAGAGGAGCCTAAGAGAATAAAAATCAGGAGAGGAGCCTAAGAGAATAAAAATCAGGAGAGGAGCCTAAAAAACTTGAAAGCAGGAGAGGAGCCTAAGAGAATAAAAATCAGGAGAGGAGCCTAAGAGAATAAAAATCAAGAGAGGAGCCTAAGAGAATAAAAATCAAGAGAGGAGTCTAAGAGAATAAAAATCAGGAGAGGAGCCTAAGAGAATAAAAATCAGGAGAGGAGCCTAAGAGAATAAAAATCAGGAGAGGAGCCTAAAAAACTTAAAATCAGAAAAGGAGCCTAAGAGAATAAAAATCAGGAGAGGAGCCTAAGAGAATAAAAATCAGGAGAGGAGCCTAAGAGAATAAAAATCAAGAGAGGAGCCTAAAAAACTTGAAAGCAGGAGAGGAGCCTAAGAGAATAAAAATCAGAAGAGGAGCCTAAGAGAATAAAAATCAGGAGAGGAGCCTAAGAGAATAAAAATCAGGAGAGGAGCCTAAGAGAATAAAAATCAAGAGAGGAGCCTAAGAGAATAAAAATCAAGAGAGGAGCCTAAGAGAATAAAAATCAGGAGAGGAGCCTAAGAGAATAAAAATCAGGAGAGGAGCCTAAGAGAATAAAAATCAGGAGAGGAGCCTAAGAGAATAAAAATCAGGAGAGGAGCCTAAGAGAATAAAAATCAGGAGAGGAGCCTAAGAGAATAAAAATCAGGAGAGGAGCCTAAAAAACTTAAAATCAGAAAAGGAGCCTAAGAGAATAAAAATCAGGAGAGGAGCCTAAGAGAATAAAAATCAAGAGAGGAGCCTAAGAGAATAAAAATCAAGAGAGGAGCCTAAGAGAATAAAAATCAGGAGAGGAGCGCCTAAGAGAATAAAAATCAGGAGAGGAGCCTAAAAAACTTAAAATCAGAAAAGGAGCCTAAGAGAATAAAAATCAGGAGAGGAGCCTAAGAGAATAAAAATCAGGAGAGGAGCCTAAGAGAATAAAAATCAGGAGAGGAGCCTAAAAAACTTGAAATCAGGAGAGGAGCCTAAGAGAATAAAAATCAGGAGAGGAGCCTAAGAGAATAAAAATCAGGAGAGGAGCCTAAGAGAATAAAAATCAGGAGAGGAGCCTAAGAGAATAAAAATCAGGAGAGGAGCCTAAGAGAATAAAAATCAGGAGAGGAGCCTAAGAGAATAAAAATCAGGAGAGGAGCCTAAAAAACTTAAAATCAGAAAAGGAGCCTAAGAGAATAAAAATCAGGAGAGGAGCCTAAGAGAATAAAAATCAGGAGAGGAGCCTAAGAGAATAAAAATCAAGAGAGGAGCCTAAAAAACTTGAAAGCAGGAGAGGAGCCTAAGAGAATAAAAATCAGAAGAGGAGCCTAAGAGAATAAAAATCAGGAGAGGAGCCTAAGAGAATAAAAATCAGGAGAGGAGCCTAAGAGAATAAAAATCAAGAGAGGAGCCTAAGAGAATAAAAATCAAGAGAGGAGCCTAAGAGAATAAAAATCAGGAGAGGAGCCTAAGAGAATAAAAATCAGGAGAGGAGCCTAAGAGAATAAAAATCAGGAGAGGAGCCTAAGAGAATAAAAAATCAGGAGAGGAGCCTAAGAGAATAAAAATCAGGAGAGGAGCCTAAGAGAATAAAAATCAGGAGAGGAGCCTAAAAAACTTAAAATCAGAAAAGGAGCCTAAGAGAATAAAAATCAGGAGAGGAGCCTAAGAGAATAAAAATCAAGAGAGGAGCCTAAGAGAATAAAAATCAAGAGAGGAGCCTAAGAGAATAAAAATCAGGAGAGGAGCCTAAGAGAATAAAAAATCAGGAGAGGAGCCTAAAAAACTTAAAATCAGAAAAGGAGCCTAAGAGAATAAAAATCAGGAGAGGAGCCTAAGAGAATAAAAATCAGGAGAGGAGCCTAAGAGAATAAAAATCAGGAGAGGAGCCTAAAAAAACTTGAAATCAGGAGAGGAGCCTAAGAGAATAAAAATCAGGAGAGGAGCCTAAGAGAATAAAAATCAGGAGAGGAGCCTAAGAGAATAAAAATCAGGAGAGGAGCCTAAGAGAATAAAAATCAGGAGAGGAGCCTAAGAGAATAAAAATCAGGAGAGGAGCCTAAGAGAATAAAAATCAGGAGAGGAGCCTAAGAGAATAAAAATCAGGAGAGGAGCCTAAGAGAATAAAAATCAGGAGAGGAGCCAAAAAAAACTTAAAATCAGAAAAGGAGCCTAAGAGAATAAAAATCAGGAGAGGAGCCTAAAAAACTTAAAATCAGAAAAGGAGCCTAAGAGAATAAAAATCAGGAGAGGAGCCTAAGAGAATAAAAATCAGGAGAGGAGCCTAAGAGAATAAAAATCAAGAAAGGAGCCTAAAAAACTTGAAAGCAGGAGAGGAGTCTAAGAGAATAAAAATCAGGAGAGGAGGCTAAGAGAATAAAAATCAGGAGAGGAGCCTAAGAGAATAAAAATCAAGAGAGGAGCCTAAAAAACTTGAAATCAGGAGAGGAGCCTAAGAGAATAAAAATCAGGAGAGGAGCCTAAGAGAATAAAAATCAGGAGAGGAGCCTCAAAAACTTGAAAGCAGGAGAGGAGCCTAAGAGAATAAAAATCAGGAGAGGAGCCTAAGAGAATAAAAATCAGGAGAGGAGCCTAAGAGAATAAAAATCAGGAGAGGAGCCTAAGAGAATAAAAATCAGGAGAGGAGCCTAAGAGAATAAAAATCAGGAGAGGAGCCTAAGAGAATAAAAATCAGGAGAGGAGCCTAAAAAACTTGAAAGCAGGAGAGGAGCCTAAGAGAATAAAAATCAGAAGAGGAGCCTAAGAGAATAAAAATCAGGAGAGGAGCCTAAGAGAATAAAAATCAAGAGAGGAGCCTAAGAGAATAAAAATCAAGAAAGGAGCCTAAAAAACTTGAAAGCAGGAGAGGAGCCTAAGAGAATAAAAATCAGGAGAGGAGCCTAAGAGAATAAAAATCAAGAGAGGAGGCTAAGAGAATAAAAATCAGGAGAGGAGCCTAAGAGAATAAAAAATCAAGAAAGGAGCCTAAAAAACTTGAAAGCAGGAGAGGAGCCTAAGAGAATAAAAATCAGGAGAGGAGGCTAAGAGAATAAAAATCAGGAGAGGAGCCTAAGAGAATAAAAATCAAGAGAGGAGCCTAAAAAACTTGAAATCAGGAGAGGAGCCTAAGAGAATAAAAATCAGGAGAGGAGCCTAAGAGAATAAAAATCAGGAGAGGAGCCTAAGAGAATAAAAATCAGGAGAGGAGCCTAAAAAACTTAAAATCAGAAAAGGAGCCTAAGAGAATAAAAATCAGGAGAGGAGCCTAAGAGAATAAAAATCAGGAGAGGAGCCTAAGAGAATAAAAATCAAGAGAGGAGCCTAAGAGAATAAAAATCAGGAGAGGAGCCTAAGAGAATAAAAATCAGGAGAGGAGCCTAAGAGAATAAAAATCAGAAGAGGAGCCTAAGAGAATAAAAATCAGGAGAGGAGCCTAAGAGAATAAAAATCAAGAGAGGAGCCTAAGAGAATAAAAATCAAGAAAGGAGCCTAAAAAACTTGAAAGCAGGAGAGGAGCCTAAGAGAATAAAAATCAGGAGAGGAGCCTAAGAGAATAAAAATCAGGAGAGGAGCCTAAGAGAATAAAAATCAAGAGAGGAGCCTAAAAAACTTGAAATCAGGAGAGGAGCCTAAGAGAATAAAAATCAGGAGAGGAGCCTAAGAGAATAAAAATCAGGAGAGGAGCCTAAGAGAATAAAAATCAGGAGAGGAGCCTAAAAAACTTAAAATCAGAAAAGGAGCCTAAGAGAATAAAAATGAGGAGAGGAGCCTAAGAGAATAAAAATCAGGAGAGGAGCCTAAGAGAATAAAAATCAAGAGAGGAGCCTAAAAAACTTGAAAGCAGGAGAGGAGCCTAAGAGAATAAAAATCAGAAGAGGAGCCTAAGAGAATAAAAATCAGGAGAGGAGCCTAAGAGAATAAAAATCAGGAGAGGAGCCTAAGAGAATAAAAATCAAGAGAGGAGCCTAAAAAAACTTGAAAGCAGGAGAGGAGCCTAAGAGAATAAAAATCAGAAGAGGAGCCTAAGAGAATAAAAATCAGGAGAGGAGCCTAAGAGAATAAAAATCAGGAGAGGAGCCTAAAAAACTTGAAAGCAGGAGAGGAGCCTAAGAGAATAAAAATCAGGAGAGGAGCCTAAAAAACTTGAAAGCAGGAGAGGAGCCTAAGAGAATAAAAATCAGAAGAGGAGCCTAAGAGAATAAAAATCAGGAGAGGAGCCTAAGAGAATAAAAATCAAGAGAGGAGCCTAAAAAACTTGAAAGCAGGAGAGGAGCCTAAGAGAATAAAAACCAGAAGAGGAGCCTAAGAGAATAAAAATCAGGAGAGGAGCCTAAGAGAATAAAAATCAGGAGAGGAGCCTAAGAGAATAAAAATCAGGAGAGGAGCCTAAGAGAATAAAAATCAGGAGAGGAGCCTAAAAAACTTGAAAGCAGGAGAGGAGCCTAAGAGAATAAAAATCAGGACAGGAGCCTAAGAGAATAAAAATCAAGAAAGGAGCCTAAGAGAATAAAAATCAAGAAAGGAGCCTAAGAGAATAAAAATCAGGAGAGGAGCCTAAAAAACTTAAAATCAGAAAAGGAGCCTAAGAGAATAAAAATCAGGAGAGGAGCCTAAGAGAATAAAAATCAGGAGAGGAGCCTAAGAGAATAAAAATCAAGAGAGGAGCCTAAAAAACTTGAAAGCAGGAGAGGAGCCTAAGAGAATAAAAACCAGAAGAGGAGCCTAAGAGAATAAAAATCAGGAGAGGAGCCTAAGAGAATAAAAATCAGGAGAGGAGCCTAAGAGAATAAAAATCAGGAGAGGAGCCTAAGAGAATAAAAATCAGGAGAGGAGCCTAAAAAACTTGAAAGCAGGAGAGGAGCCTAAGAGAATAAAAATCAGGAGAGGAGCCTAAGAGAATAAAAATCAAGAAAGGAGCCTAAGAGAATAAAAATCAAGAGAGGAGCCTAAGAGAATAAAAATCAGGAGAGGAGCCTAAGAGAATAAAAATCAGGAGAGGAGCCTAAGAGAATAAAAATCAGGAGAGGAGCCTAAGAGAATAAAAATCAGGAGAGGAGCCTAAGAGAATAAAAATCAGGAGAGGAGCCTAAGAGAATAAAAATCAAGAGAGGAGCCTAAAAACTTGAAAGCAGGAGAGGAGCCTAAGAGAATAAAAATCAGAAGAGGAGCCTAAGAGAATAAAAATCAGGAGAGGAGCCTAAGAGAATAAAAATCAGGAGAGGAGCCTAAGAGAATAAAAATCAGGAGAGGAGCCTAAAAAACTTAAAATCAGAAAAGGAGCCTAAGAGAATAAAAATCAGGAGAGGAGCCTAAGAGAATAAAAAATCAGGAGAGGAGCCTAAGAGAATAAAAATCAAGAGAGGAGCCTAAAAACTTGAAAGCAGGAGAGGAGCCTAAGAGAATAAAAATCAGAAGAGGAGCCTAAGAGAATAAAAATCAGGAGAGGAGCCTAAGAGAATAAAAATCTGGAGAGGAGCCTAAAAAACTTGAAAGCAGGAGAGGAGCCTAAGAGAATAAAAATCAGGAGAGGAGCCTAAGAGAATAAAAATCAGGAGAGGAGCCTAAGAGAATAAAAATCAAGAGAGGACCCTAAAAAACTTGAAAGCAGGAGAGGAGCCTAAGAGAATAAAAATCAGAAGAGGAGCCTAAGAGAATAAAAATCAGGAGAGGAGCCTAAGAGAATAAAAATCAGGAGAGGAGCCTAAAAAACTTAAAATCAGAAAAGGAGCCTAAGAGAATAAAAATCAGGAGAGGAGCCTAAGAGAATAAAAATCAAGAGAGGAGCCTAAGAGAATAAAAATCAAGAGAGGAGCCTAAAAAACTTGAAAGCAGGAGAGGAGCCTAAGAGAATAAAAATCAAGAGAGGAGCCTAAGAGAATAAAAATCAGGAGAGGAGCCTAAGAGAATAAAAATCAGGAGAGGAGCCTAAGAGAATAAAAATCAGGAGAGGAGCCTAAGAGAATAAAAATCAGGAGAGGAGCCTAAAAAACTTAAAATCAGAAAAGGAGCCTAAGAGAATAAAAATCAGGAGAGGAGCCTAAGAGAATAAAAATCAAGAGAGGAGCCTAAAAAACTTGAAAGCAGGAGAGGAGCCTAAGAGAATAAAAACCAGAAGAGGAGCCTAAGAGAATAAAAATCAGGAGAGGAGCCTAAGAGAATAAAAATCAGGAGAGGAGCATAAGAGAATAAAAATCTGGAGAGGAGCCTAAGAGAATAAAAATCAGGAGAGGAGCCTAAGAGAATAAAAATCAGGAGAGGAGCCTAAAAAACTTGAAAGCAGGAGAGGAGCCTAAGAGAATAAAAATCAGGAGAGGAGCCTAAGAGAATAAAAATCAAGAAAGGAGCCTAAGAGAATAAAAATCAAGAGAGGAGCCTAAGAGAATAAAAATCAGGAGAGGAGCCTAAAAAACTTAAAATCAGGAGAGGAGCCTAAGAGAATAAAAATCAGGAGAGGAGCCTAAAAAACTTAAAATCAGAAAAGGAGCCTAAGAGAATAAAAATCAGGAGAGGAGCCTAAGAGAATAAAAATCAGAGAGGAGCCTAAAAAATTTGAAAGCAGGAGAGGAGCCTAAGAGAATAAAAATCAGAAGAGGAGCCTAAGAGAATAAAAATCAGGAGAGGAGCCTAAGAGAATAAAAATCAGGAGAGGAGCCTAAAAAACTTGAAAGCAGGAGAGGAGCCTAAGAGAATAAAAATCAGGAGAGGAGCCTAAAAAACTTAAAATCAGGAGAGGAGCCTAAGAGAATAAAAATCAGGAGAGGAGCCTAAGAGAATAAAAATCAAGAGAGGAGCCTAAAAAACTTGAAAGCAGGAGAGGAGCCTAAGAGAATAAAAATCAGGAGAGGAGCCTAAAAAACTTGAAAGCAGGAGAGGAGCCTAAGAGAATAAAAATCAGGAGAGGAGCCTAAGAGAATAAAAATCAAGAAAGGAGCCTAAGAGAATAAAAATCAAGAGAGGAGCCTAAGAGAATAAAAAATCAGGAGAGGAGCCTAAAAAACATAAAATCAGAAAAGGAGCCTAAGAGAATAAAAATCAGGAGAGGAGCCTAAGAGAATAAAAATCAGGAGAGGAGCCTAAGAGAATAAAAATCAGGAGAGGAGCCTAAAAAACTTAAAATCAGGAGAGGAGCCTAAGAGAATAAAAATCAGGAGAGGAGCCTAAGAGAATAAAAATCAAGAGAGGAGCCTAAGAGAATAAAAATCAGGAGAGGAGCCTAAGAGAATAAAAATCAGGAGAGGAGCCTAAGAGAATAAAAATCAAGAGAGGAGCCTAAAAAACTTGAAAGCAGGAGAGGAGCCTAAGAGAATAAAAATCAGGAGAGGAGCCTAAGAGAATAAAAATCAGGAGAGGAGCCTAAGAGAATAAAAATCAGGAGAGGAGCCTAAGAGAATAAAAATCAAGAAAGGAGCCTAAGAGAATAAAAATCAAGAGAGGAGCCTAAGAGAATAAAAATCAGGAGAGGAGCCTAAAAAACTTAAAATCAGAAAAGGAGCCTAAGAGAATAAAAATCAGGAGAGGAGCCTAAGAGAATAAAAATCAGGAGAGGAGCCTAAGAGAATAAAAAATCAGGAGAGGAGCCTAAGAGAATAAAAACCAAGAGAGGAGCCAAAATACTTGAAAGCAGGAGAGGAGCCTAAGAGAATAAAAATCAGAAGAGGAGCCTAAGAGAATAAAAATCAGGAGAGGAGCCTAAGAGAATAAACATCAGGAGAGGAGCCTAAGAGAATAAAAATCAGGAGAGGAGCCTAAGAGAATGAAAATAAGGAGAGGAGCCTAAGAGAATAAAAATCAGGAGAGGAGCCTAAGAGAATAAAAATCAGGAGAGGAGCCTAAGAGAATAAAAATCAGGAGAGGAGCCTAAGAGAATAAACATCAGGAGAGGAGCCTAAGAGAAAAAACCAAGAGAGGAGCCTAAAATACTTGAAAGCAGGAGAGGAGCCTAAGAGAATAAAAATCAGAAGAGGAGCCTAAGAGAATAAAAATCAGGAGAGGAGCCTAAGAGAATGAAAATAAGGAGAGGAGCCTAAGAGAATAAAAATCAGGAGAGGAGCCTAAGAGAATAAAAATCAGGAGAGGAGCCTAAGAGAATGAAAATAAGGAGAGGAGCCTAAGAGAATAAAAATCAGGAGAGGAGCCTAAGAGAATAAAAATCAGGAGAGGAGCCTAAGAGAATAAAAATGAGGAGAGGAGCCTAAGAGAATAAAAATCAGGAGAGGAGCCTAAGAGAATAAAAATCAAGAGAGGAGCCTAAGAGAATAAAAATCAAGAGAGGAGCCTAAGAGAATAAAAATCAGGAGAGGAGCCTAAGAGAATAAAAATCAAGAGAGGAGCCTAAGAGAATAAAAATCAGGAGAGGAGCCTAAAAAACTTGAAAGCAGGAGAGGAGCCTAAGAGAATAAAAATCAGAAGAGGAGCCTAAGAGAATAAAAATCAGGAGAGGAGCCTAAGAGAATAAAAATCAAGAGAGGAGCCTAAAAAACTTGAAAGCAGGAGAGGAGCCTAAGAGAATAAAAATCAGAAGAGGAGCCTAAGAGAATAAAAATCAGGAGAGGAGCCTAAGAGAATAAAAATCAGGAGAGGAGCCTAAGAGAATAAAAATCAGGAGAGGAGCCTAAGAGAATAAAAATCAGGAGAGGAGCCTAAGAGAATAAAAATCAGGAGAGGAGCCTAAGAGAATAAAAATCAGGAGAGGAGCCTAAGAGAATAAAAATCAGGAGAGGAGCCTAAGAGAATAAAAATCAGGAGAGGAGCCTAAGAGAATAAAAATGAGGAGAGGAGCCTAAGAGAATAAAAATCAGGAGAGGAGCCTAAGAGAATAAAAATCAGGAGAGGAGCCTAAGAGAATAAAAACCAAGAGAGGAGTCTAAAATACTTGAAAGCAGGAGAGGAGCCTAAGAGAATAAAAATCAGGAGAGGAGCCTAAGAGAATAAAAATCAGGAGAGGAGCCTAAGAGAATAAAAATCAGGAGAGGAGCCTAAGAGAATGAAAATAAGGAGAGGAGCCTAAGAGAATAAAAATCAGGAGAGGAGCCTAAGAGAATAAAAATCAGGAGAGGAGCCTAAGAGAATAAAAATCAGGAGAGGAGCCTAAGAGAATGAAAATAAGGAGAGGAGCCTAAGAGAATAAAAATCAGGAGAGGAGCCTAAGAGAATAAAAATCAGGAGAGGAGCCTAAGAGAATAAAAATCAGGAGAGGAGCCTAAGCGAATGAAAATCAGGAGAGGAGCCTAAGAGAATAAAAATCAGGAGAGCAGCTTAAGAGAATAAAAATCAGGAGAGGAGCCTAAGAGAATAAAAATCAGGAGAGGAGCCTAAGAGAATAAAAATCAGGAGAGGAGCCTAAGAGAATAAAAATCAGGAGAGGAGCCTAAGAGAATGAAAATAAGGAGAGGAGCCTAAGAGAATAAAAATCAGGAGAGGAGCCTAAGAGAATAAAAATCAGGAGAGGAGCCTAAGAGAATAAAAATCAGGAGAGGAGCCTAAGAGAATAAAAATCAGGAGAGGAGCCTAAAAAACTTGAAAGCAGGAGAGGAGCCTAAGAGAATAAAAATCAGGAGAGGAGCCTAAGAGAATAAAAATCAGGAGAGGAGCCTAAAAAACTTGAAAGCAGGAGAGGAGCCTAAGAGAATAAAAATCAGAAGAGGAGCCTAAGAGAATAAAAATCAGGAGAGGAGCCTAAGAGAATAAAAATCAGGAGAGGAGCCTAAGAGAATAAAAATCAAGAGAGGAGCCTAAAAAACTTGAAAGCAGGAGAGGAGCCTAAGAGAATAAAAATCAGAAGAGGAGCCTAAGAGAATAAAAATCAGGAGAGGAGCCTAAGAGAATAAAAATCAGGAGAGGAGCCTAAGAGAATAAAAATCAGGAGAGGAGCCTAAGAGAATAAAAATCAGGAGAGGAGCCTAAAAAACTTGAAAGCAGGAGAGGAGCCTAAGAGAATAAAAATCAGGAGAGGAGCCTAAAAAACTTGAAAGCAGGAGAGGAGCCTAAGAGAATAAAAATCAGAAGAGGAGCCTAAGAGAATAAAAATCAGGAGAGGAGCCTAAGAGAATAAAAATCAAGAGAGGAGCCTAAGAGAATAAAAATCAAGAGAGGAGCCTAAGAGAATAAAAATCAGGAGAGGAGCCTAAGAGAGTAAAAATCAGGAGAGGAGCCTAAGAGAATAAAAATCAAGAGAGGAGCCTAAGAGAATAAAAATCAGGAGAGGAGCCTAAGAGAATAAAAATCAGGAGAGGAGCCTAAGAGAATAAAAATCAGGAGAGGAGCCTAAGAGAATAAAAATCAAGAGAGGAGCCTAAAAAACTTGAAAGCAGGAGAGGAGCCTAAGAGAATAAAAATCAGAAGAGGAGCCTAAGAGAATAAAAATCAGGAGAGGAGCCTAAGAGAATAAAAATCAGGAGAGGAGCCTAAGAGAATAAAAATCAGGAGAGGAGCCTAAGAGAATAAAAATCAGGAGAGGAGCCTAAGAGAATAAAAATCAGAAGAGGAGCCTAAGAGAATAAAAATCAGGAGAGGAGCCTAAAAAACTTAAAATCAGGAGAGGAGCCTAAGAGAATAAAAATCAGGAGAGGAGCCTAAGAGAATAAAAATCAGGAGAGGAGCCTAAGAGAATAAACATCAGGAGAGGAGCCTAAGAGAATAAAAATCAGGAGAGGAGCCTAAGAGAATAAAAATCTGGAGAGGAGCCTAAGAGAATAAAAATCAGAAGAGGAGCCTAAGAGAATAAAAATCAGGAGAGGAGCCTAAGAGAATAAAAATCAGGAGAGGAGCCTAAGAGAATAAAAATGAGGAGAGGAGCCTAAGAGAATAAAAATCAGGAGAGGAGCCTAAGAGAATAAAAATCAGGAGAGGAGCCTAAAAAACTTGAAAGCAGGAGAGGAGCCTAAGAGAATAAAAATCAGGAGAGGAGCCTAAGAGAATAAAAATCAGGAGAGGAGCCTAAGAGAATAAAAATCAGGAGAGGAGCCTAAAAAACTTGAAAGCAGGAGAGGAGCCTAAGAGAATAAAAATCAGGAGAGGAGCCTAAAAAACTTTAAAGCAGGAGAGGAGCCTAAGAGAATAAAAATCAGAAGAGGAGCCTAAGAGAATAAAAATCAGGAGAGGAGCCTAAGAGAATAAAAATCAAGAGAGGAGCCTAAGAGAATAAAAATCAAGAGAGGAGCCTAAGAGAATAAAAATCAGGAGAGGAGCCTAAGAGAATAAAAATCAAGAGAGGAGCCTAAGAGAATAAAAATCAGGAGAGGAGCCTAAGAGAATAAAAATCAGGAGAGGAGCCTAAGAGAATAAAAATCAGGAGAGGAGCCTAAGAGAATAAAAATCAGGAGAGGAGCCTAAGAGAATAAAAATCAGGAGAGGAGCCTAAAAAACTTGAAAGCAGGAGAGGAGCCTAAGAGAATAAAAATCAGGAGAGGAGCCTAAAAAACTTGAAAGCAGGAGAGGAGCCTAAGAGAATAAAAATCAGAAGAGGAGCCTAAGAGAATAAAAATCAGGAGAGGAGCCTAAGAGAATAAAAATCAAGAGAGGAGCCTAAGAGAATAAAAATCAGGAGAGGAGCCTAAGAGAATAAAAATCAAGAGAGGAGCCTAAAAAACTTGAAAGCAGGAGAGGAGCCTAAGAGAATAAAAATCAGAAGAGGAGCCTAAGAGAATAAAAATCAGGAGAGGAGCCTAAGAGAATAAAAATCAGGAGAGGAGCCTAAGAGAATAAAAATGAGGAGAGGAGCCTAAGAGAATAAAAATCAGGAGAGGAGCCTAAGAGAATAAAAATCAGGAGAGGAGCCTAAGAAAATAAAAATCAGGAGAGGAGCCTAAAATACTTGAAAGCAGGAGAGGAGCCTAAGAGAATAAAAATCAGGAGAGGAGCCTAAGAGAATAAAAATCAGGAGAGGAGCCTAAGAGAATAAAAATCAGGAGAGGAGCCTAAGAGAATAAAAATGAGGAGAGGAGCCTAAGAGAATAAAAATCAGGAGAGGAGCCTAAGAGAATAAAAATCAGGAGAGGAGCCTAAGAGAATAAAAATCAGGAGAGGAGCCTAAGAGAATAAAAATCAGGAGAGGAGCCTAAGAGAATAAAAATCAGGAGAGGAGCCTAAGAGAATAAAAATCAGGAGAGGAGCCTAAAAAACTTAAAATCAGGAGAGGAGCCTAAGAGAATAAAAATCAGGAGAGGAGCCTAAGAGAATGAAAATCAGGAGAGGAGCCTAAGAGAATAAAAATCAGGAGAGGAGCCTAAGAGAATAAACATCAGGAGAGGAGCCTAAGAGAATAAACATCAGGAGAGGAGCCTAAGAGAATAAAAATCAGGAGAGGAGCCTAAGAGAATAAAATCAGGAGAGGAGCCTAAGAGAATAAAAATCAGGAGAGGAGCCTAAGAGAATAAAAACAAAGAGAGGAGCCTAAAATACTTGAAAGCAGGAGAGGAGCCTAAGAGAATAAAAATCAGAAGAGGAGCCTAAGAGAATAAAAATCAGGAGAGGAGCCTAAGAGAATGAAAATAAGGAGAGGAGCCTAAGAGAATAAAAATCAGGAGAGGAGCCTAAGAGAATGAAAATAAGGAGAGGAGCCTAAGAGAATAAAAATCAGGAGAGGAGCCTAAGAGAATAAAAATCAGGAGATGAGCCTAAAAAACTTGAAAGCAGGAGAGGAGCCTAAGAGAATAAAAATCAGGAGAGGAGCCTAAGAGAATAAAAATCAGGAGAGGAGCCTAAAATACTTGAAAGCAGGAGAGGAGCCTAAGAGAATAAAAATCAGGAGAGGAACCTAAGAGAATAAAAATCAGGAGAGGAGCCTAAGAGGTTAAAAATCAGGAGAGGAGCCTAAGAGAATAAAAACCAAGAGAGGAGCCTAAAATACTTGAAAGCAGGAGAGGAGCCTAAGAGAATAAAAATCAGAAGAGGAGCCTAAGAGAATAAAAATCAGGAGAGGAGCCTAAGAGAATAAAAATCAGGAGAGGAGCCTAAGAGAATAAAAATCAGGAGAGGAGCCTAAGAGAATAAAAATCAGGAGAGGAGCCTAAGAGAATAAAAATCAAGAGAGGAGCCTAAGAGAATAAAAATGAGGAGAGGAGCCTAAGAGAATAAAAATCAGGAGAGGAGCCTAAGAGAATAAAAATCAGGAGAGGAGCCTAAAAAACTTGAAAGCAGGAGAGGAGCCTAAGAGAATAAAAATCAGGAGAGGAACCTAAGAGAATGAAAATAAGGAGAGGAGCCTAAGAGAATAAAAATGAGGAGAGGAGCCTAAGAGAATAAAAATCAGAAGA
>NW_026990917.1:0-33980 GCF_036250125.1 Pseudopipra pipra
TGGCTTTCTGTGCTGGCACCTTTTCCCTGCGAGGAATCCTCATTTGGATCGGGTTTTGGGGGGGCTGCTAAAATGGCGGGGCGGGGCTGACCAAAGGAGGGACAGCAGCCCTGTTTCCCGGGACAGAAAGCTTGTGAGGTTTGGCTTTCAGGTGCAGTGTGTGGCGCAGCCTGGGGTGTCCATGGGCAGGCAGGGCTTTCTGTGCTGGCACCTTTTCCCTGCGAGGAATCCTCATTTGGATCGAGTTTGGATCGGGTGGCCGGCAATGGCGGGGCGGGGGTGACCAAAGGGGGGACAGCAGCCCTGTTTCCCGGGACAGAAAGCTTGTGAGGTTTGCCTTTCAGGTGCAGTGTGTGGCACAGCCTGGGCACTGTGTGGGCAGGCAGGGCTTTCTGTGCTGGCACCTTTTCCCTGCGAGGAATCCTCATTTGAATCGGGTTTGGATCGGGTGGCCGGCAGTGGTAGGCGGGGCTGACCAAGGTGGGGGACAGCAGCCCTGTTTCCCGGGACAGAAAGCTTGTGAGGTTTGGCTTTCAGGTGCAGTGTGTGGCACAGCCTGGGCACTCTGTGGGCAGGCAGGGCTTTCTGTGCTGGCACCTTTTCCCTGCGAGGAATCCTCATTTGGATTGGGTTTGGATCGGGTGGCCGGCAGTGGTGGGCGGGGCTGACCAAGGTGGGGGACAGCAGCCCTGTTTCCCGGGACAGAAAGCTTGTGAGGTTTGGCTTTCAGGTGCAGTGTGTGGCACAGCCTGGGCACTCTGTGGGCAGGCAGGGCTTTCTGTGCTGGCACCTTTTCCCTGCGAGGAATCCTCATTTGGATCGGGTAGCCGGCAATGGCGGGGCGGGGCTGACCAAGGTGGGGGGCAGTAGCCCTGTTTCCCGGGACAGAAAGCTTGTGAGGTTTGGCTTTCAGGTGCAGTGTGTGGCACAGCCTGGGGTGGCCGTGGGCAGGCAGGGCTTTCTGCGCTGGCACCTTTTCCCTGCGAGGAATCCTCATTTGGATCGGGTGGCCGGCAAAGTCGGGGCGGGGCTGACCAAAGGGGGGACAGCAGCCCTGTTTCCCGGGACAGAAAGCTTGTGAGGTTTGCCTTTCAGGTGCAGTGTGTGGCACAGCCTGGGCACTCTGTGGGCAGGCAGGGCTTTCTGTGCTGGCACCTTTTCCCTCCGAGGAATCCTCATTTGGATCGGGTTTTGGGGGGCTGCTAAAATGGCGGGGCGGGGCTGACCAAAGGGGGGACAGCAGCCCTGTTTCCCGGGACAGAAAGCTTGTGAGGTTTGGCTTTCAGGTGCAGTGTGTGGCACAGCCTGGGCACTCTGTGGGCAGGCAGGGCTTTCTGTGCTGGCACCTTTTCCCTGCGAGGAATCCTCATTTGGATCGGGTTTTGGGGGGGCTGCTAAAATGGCGGGGCGGGGCTGACCAAAGGGGGGACAGCAGCCCTGTTTCCCGGGACAGAAAGCTTGTGAGGTTTGGCTTTCAGGTGCAGTGTGTGGCGCAGCCTGGGGTGTCCGTGGGCAGGCAGGACTTTCTGTGCTGGCACCTTTTCCCTGCGAGGAATCCTCATTTGGATCGGGTGGCCGGCAAAGGCGGGGCGGGGCTGACCAAAGGGGGGACAGCAGCCCTGTTTCCCGGGACAGAAAGCTTGTGAGGTTTGGGTTTCAGGTGCAGTGTGTGGCACAGCCTGGGCACTGTGTGGGCAGGCAGGGCTTTCTGCGCTGGCACCTTTTCCCTGCGAGGAATCCTCATTTGGATCGGGTTTTGGGGGGGCTGCTAAAATGGCGGGGCGGGGCTGACCAAAGGGGGGACAGCAGCCCTGTTTCCCGGGACAGAAAGCTTGTGAGGTTTGGCTTTCAGGTGCAGTGTGTGGCACAGCCTGGGCACTCTGTGGGCAGGCAGGGCTTTCTGTGCTGGCACCTTTTCCCTGCGAGGAATCCTCATTTGGATCGGGTTTTGGGGGGGCTGCTAAAATGGTGGTGTGGGGCTGACCAAGGGGGGGGACAGCAGCCCTGTTTCCCGGGACAGAAAGCTTGTGAGGTTTGGCTTTCAGGTGCAGTGTGTGGCACAGCCTAGGCACTCTGTGGGCAGGCAGGGCTTTCTGTGCTGGCACCTTTTCCCTGCGAGGAATCCTCATTTGGATCGGGTTTGGATCGGGTGGCCGGCAATGGCGGGGCGGGGGTGACCAAAGGGGGGACAGCAGCCCTGTTTCCCGGGACAGAAAGCTTGTGAGGTTTGGGTTTCAGGTGCAGTGTGTGGCACAGCCTGGGCACTGTGTGGGCAGGCAGGGCTTTCTTCGCTGGCACCTTTTCCCTGCGAGGAATCCTCATTTGGATCGGGTTTTGGGGGGGCTGCTAAAATGGCGGGGCTTGGCTGACCAAAGGGGGGACAGCAGCCCTGTTTCCCGGGACAGAAAGCTTGTGAGGTTTGGCTTTCAGGTGCATTGTGTGGCGCAGCCTGTGGTGTCCGTGGGCAGGCAGGGCTTTCTGTGCTGGCACCTTTTCCCTGCGAGGAATCCTCATTTGGATCGGGTTTGGATCGGGTAGCCGGCAATGGCGGGGCGGGGTTGACCAAGGTGGGGGACAGCAGCCCTGTTTCCCGGGACAGAAAGCTTGTGAGGTTTGGCTTTCAGGTGCAGTGTGTGGCACAGCCTGGGCACTCTGTGGGCAGGCAGGGCTTTCTGTGCTGGCACCTTTTCCCTGCGAGGAATCCTCATTTGGGTCGGGTTTGGATCGGGTGGCCGGCAGTGGTGGGCGGGGCTGACCAAAGGGGGGACAGCAGCCCTGTTTCCCGGGACAGAAAGCTTGTGAGGTTTGGCTTTCAGGTGCAGTGTGTGGCGCAGCCTGGGGTGTCCATGGGCAGGCAGGGCTTTCTGTGCTGGCACCTTTTCCCTGCGAGGAATCCTCATTTGGATCGAGTTTGGATCGGGTGGCCGGCAATGGCGGGGCGGGGGTGACCAAAGGGGGGACAGCAGCCCTGTTTCCCGGGACAGAAAGCTTGTGAGGTTTGCCTTTCAGGTGCAGTGTGTGGCACAGCCTGGGCACTGTGTGGGCAGGCAGGGCTTTCTGTGCTGGCACCTTTTCCCTGCGAGGAATCCTCATTTGGATCGGGTTTTGGGGGGGCTGCTAAAATGGCGGGGCGGGGCTGACCAAAGGGGCGACAGCAGCCCTGTTTCCCGGGACAGAAAGCTTGTGAGGTTTGGCTTTCAGGTGCATTGTGTGGCTCAGCCTGGGCACTCTGTGGGCAGGCAGGGCTTTCTGTGCTGGCACCTTTTCCCTGCGAGGAATCCTCATTTGGATCGGGTTTTGGGGGGGCTGCTAAAATGGCGGGGCGGGGGTGACCAAAGGGGGGACAGCAGCCCTGTTTCCCGGGACAGAAAGCTTGTGACGTTTGGCTTTCAGGTGCAGTGTGTGGCACAGCCTGGGCACTCTGTGGGCAGGCAGGGCTTTCTGTGCTGGCACCTTTTCCCTGCGAGGAATCCTCATTTGAATCGGGTTTGGATCGGGTGGCCGGCAGTGGTAGGCGGGGCTGACCAAGGTGGGGGACAGCAGCCCTGTTTCCCGGGACAGAAAGCTTGTGAGGTTTGGCTTTCAGGTGCAGTGTGTGGCACAGCCTGGGCACTCTGTGGGCAGGCAGGGCTTTCTGTGCTGGCACCTTTTCCCTGCGAGGAATCCTCATTTGGATCGGGTTTGGATCGAGTGGCCAGCAGTGGCGGGGCGGGGCTGACCAAAGGGGGGACAGCAGCCCTGTTTCCCGGGACAGAAAGCTTGTGAGGTTTGGCTTTCAGGTGCAGTGTGTGGCGCAGCCTGGGGTGTCCGTGGGCAGGCAGGGCTTTCTGTGCTGGCACCTTTTCCCTGCGATGAATCCTCATTTGGATCGGGTTTGGATCGGGTGGCCGGCAGTGGTGGGCGGGGCTGACCAAGGGGGGGGACAGCAGCCCTGTTTCCCGGGACAGAAAGCTTGTGAGGTTTGGCTTTCAGGTGCAGTGTGTGGCACAGCCTGGGCACTCTGTGGGCAGCCAGGGCTTTCTGTGCTGGCACCTTTTCCCTGCGAGGAATCCTCATTTGGGTCGGGTTTGGATCGGGTGGCCGGCAGTCGTGGGCGGGGCTGACCAAAGGGGGGACCCCAGCCCTGTTTCCCGGGACAGAAAGCTTGTGAGGTTTGGCTTTCAGGTGCAGTGTGTGGCACAGCCTGGGCACTCTGTGGGCAGGCAGGGCTTTCTGTGCTGGCACCTTTTCCCTGCGAGGAATCCTCATTTGGATCGGGTTTGGATCGGGTGGCCGGCAATCGCGGGGCGGGGTTGACCAAGGTGGGGGACAGCAGCCCTGTTTCCCGGGACAGAAAGCTTGTGAGGTTTGGCTTTCAGGTGCAGTGTGTGGCGCAGCCTGGGCACACTGTGGGCAGGCAGGGCTTTCTGTGCTGGCACCTTTTCCTTGCGAGGAATCATCATTTGGATCGGGTTTGGATCGGATGGCCGGCAGTGGTGGGCGGGGCTGACCAAAGGGGGGACAGCAGCCCTGTTTCCCGGGACAGAAAGCTTGTGAGGTTTGGCTTTCAGGTGCATTGTGTGGCTCAGCCTGGGCACACTGTGGGCAGGCAGGGCTTTCTGTGCTGGCACCTTTTCCCTGCGAGGAATCCTCGTTTGGATCGGGTGGCAGGCAATGGCGGGGCGGGGTTGACCAAAGGGGGGACAGCAGCCTTGTTTCCCGGGACAGAAAGCTTGTGAGGTTTGGCTTTCAGGTGCAGTGTGTGGCGCAGCCTGGGGTGTCCGTGGGCAGGCAGGGCTTTCTGTGCTGGCACCTTTTCCTTGCGAGGAATCCTCATTTGGATCGGGTTTGGATCGGATGGCCGGCAGTGGTGGGCGGGGCTGACCAGAGGGGGGACAGCAGCCCTGTTTCCCGGGACAGAAAGCTTGTGAGGTTTGGCTTTCAGGTGCAGTGTGTGGCACAGCCTGGGCACTCTGTGGGCAGGCAGGGCTTTCTGTGCTGGCACCTTTTCCCTGCGAGGAATCCTCATTTGGATCGGGTTTGGATCGGGTGGCCGGCAATCGCGGGGCGGGGTTGACCAAGGTGGGGGACAGCAGCCCTGTTTCCCGGGACAGAAAGCTTGTGAGGTTTGCCTTTCAGGTGCAGTGTGTGGCACAGCCTGGGCACTCTGTGGGCAGGCAGGGCTTTCTGTGCTGGCACCTTTTCCCTGCGAGGAATCCTCATTTGGATCGGGTTTTGGGGGGGCTGCTAAAATGGCGGGGCGGGGCTGACCAAAGGGGGGACAGCAGCCCTGTTTCCCGGGACAGAAAGCTTGTGAGGTTTGGCTTTCAGGTGCAGTGTGTGGCGCAGCCTGGGCACACTGTGGGCAGGCAGGGCTTTCTGTGCTGGCACCTTTTCCCTGCGAGGAATCCTCATTTGGGTCGGGTTTGGATCGGGTGGCCCGCAATGGCGGGGCGGGGGTGACCAAAGGGGGGACAGCAGCCCTGTTTCCCGGGACAGAAAGCTTGTGAGGTTTGGCTTTCAGGTGCAGTGTGTGGCGCAGCCTGGGCACTCTGTGGGCAGGCAGGGCTTTCTGTGCTGGCACCTTTTCCCTGCGAGGAATCCTCATTTGGATCGGGTTTTGGGGGGGCTGCTAAAATGGCGGGGCGGGGCTGACCAAAGGGGGGACAGCAGCCCTGTTTCCCGGGACAGAAAGCTTGTGAGGTTTGGCTTTCAGGTGCAGTGTGTGGCGCAGCCTGGGGTGTCCGTGGGCAGGCAGGGCTTTCTGTGCTGGCACCTTTTCCCTGCGAGGAATCCTCATTTGGATCGGGTTTGGATCGGGTGGCCGGCAATGGCGGGGCGGGGCTGACCAAAGGGGGGACAGCAGCCCTGTTTCCCGGGACAGAAAGCTTGTGAGGTTTGGCTTTCAGGTGCAGTGTGTGGCGCAGCCTGGGCACACTGTGGGCAGGCAGGGCTTTCTGTGCTGGCACCTTTTCCCTGCGAGGAATCCTCATTTGGATCGGGTTTTGGGGGGGCTGCTAAAATGGCGGGGCGGGGCTGACCAAAGGGGGGACAGCAGCCCTGTTTCCCGGGACACAAAGCTTGTGAGGTTTGGCTTTCAGGTGCAGTGTGTGGTACAGCCTGGGCACTCTGTGGGCAGGCAGGGCTTTCTGTGCTGGCACCTTTTCCCTGCGAGGAATCCTCATTTGGATCGGGTTTGGATCGGGTGGCCGGCAATGGCGGGGCGGGGCTGACCAAAGGGGGGACAGCAGCCCTGTTTCCCGGGACAGAAAGCTTGTGAGGTTTGGCTTTCAGGTGCAGTGTGTGGCGCAGCCTGGGGTGTCCGTGGGCAGGCAGGGCTTTCTGTGCTGGCACCTTTTCCCTGCGAGGAATCCTCATTTGGATCGGGTTTGGATCGGATGGCCGGCTGTGGTGGGCGGGGCTGACCAAAGGGGGGACAGCAGCCCTGTTTCCCGGGACAGAAAGCTTGTGAGGTTTGGCTTTCAGGTGCAGTGTGTGGCGCAGCCTGGGCACACTGTGGGCAGGCAGGGCTTTCTGTGCTGGCACCTTTTCCTTGCGAGGAATCATCATTTGGATCGGGTTTGGATCGGATGGCCGGCAGTGGTGGGCGGGGCTGACCAAAGGGGGGACAGCAGCCCTGTTTCCCGGGACAGAAAGCTTGTGAGGTTTGGCTTTCAGGTGCATTGTGTGGCTCAGCCTGGGCACACTGTGGGCAGGCAGGGCTTTCTGTGCTGGCACCTTTTCCCTGCGAGGAATCCTCGTTTGGATCGGGTGGCAGGCAATGGCGGGGCGGGGGTGACCAAAGGGGGGACAGCAGCCCTGTTTCCCGGGACAGAAAGCTTGTGAGGTTTGGCTTTCAGGTGCAGTGTGTGGCGCAGCCTGGGGTGTCCGTGGGCAGGCAGGGCTTTCTGTGCTGGCACCTTTTCCTTGCGAGGAATCCTCATTTGGATCGGGTTTGGATCGGATGGCCGGCAGTGGTGGGCGGGGCTGACCAGAGGGGGGACAGCAGCCCTGTTTCCCGGGACAGAAAGCTTGTGAGGTTTGGCTTTCAGGTGCAGTGTGTGGCGCAGCCTGGGATGTCCGTGGGCAGGCAGGGCTTTCTGTGCTGGCACCTTTTCCTTGCGAGGAATCCTCATTTGGATCGGGTTTGGATCGGATGGCCGTCAGTGGTGGGCGGGGCTGACCAAAGGGGGGACAGCAGCCCTGTTTCCCGGGACAGAAAGCTTGTGAGGTTTGGCTTTCAGGTGCATTGTGTGGCTCAGCATTGGCACTCTGTGGGCAGGCAGGGCTTTCTGTGCTGGCACCTTTTCCCTGCGAGGAATCCTCATTTGGATCGGGTTTGGATCGGGTGGCCGGCAATGGCGGGGCGGGGGTGACCAAAGGGGGGACAGCAGCCCTGTTTCCCGGGACAGAAAGCTTGTGAGGTTTGGCTTTCAGGTGCAGTGTGTGGCACAGCCTGGGCACTCTGTGGGCAGGCAGGGCTTTCTGTGCTGGCACCTTTTCCCTGCGAGGAATCCTCGTTTGGATCGGGTGGCCGGCAATGGCGGGGCGGGGGTGACCGAAGGGGGGACAGCAGCCCTGTTTCCCGGGACAGAAAGCTTGTGAGGTTTGGCTTTCAGGTGCAGTGTGTGGCGCAGCCTGGGGTGTCCGTGGGCAGGCAGGGCTTTCTGTGCTGGCACCTTTTCCCTGCGAGGAATCCTCATTTGGATCGGGTTTTGGGGGGGCTGCTAAAATGGCGGGGCGGGGCTGACCAAAGGGGGGACAGCAGCCCTGTTTCCCGGGACAGAAAGCTTGTGAGGTTTGGCTTTCAGGTGCAGTGTGTGGCACAGTCTGGGCACTCTGTGGGCAGGCAGGGCTTTCTGTGCTGGCACCTTTTCCCTGCGAGGAATCCTCATTTGGATCGGGTTTGGATCGGGTGGCCGGCAATGGCGGGGCGGGGCTGACCAAAGGGGGGACAGCAGCCCTGTTTCCCGGGACAGAAAGCTTGTGAGGTTTGGCTTTCAGGTGCAGTGTGTGGCGCAGCCTGGGGTGTCCGTGGGCAGGCAGGGCTTTCTGTGCTGGCACCTTTTCCCTGCGAGGAATCCTCATTTGGATCGGGTTTTGGGGGGGCTGCTAAAATGGCGGGGCGGGGCTGACCAAGGTGGGGGACAGCAGCCCTGTTTCCCGGGACAGAAAGCTTGTGAGGTTTGGCTTTCAGGTGCATTGTGTGGCTCAGCCTGGGCACACTGTGGGCAGGCAGGGCTTTCTGTGCTGGCACCTTTTCCCTGCGAGGAATCCTCGTTTGGATCGGGTGGCCGGCAATGGCGGGGCGGGGCTGACCAAAGGGGGGACAGCAGCCCTGTTTCCCGGGACAGAAAGCTTGTGAGGTTTGGCTTTCAGGTGCAGTGTGTGGCGCAGCCTGGGCACACTGTGGGCAGGCAGGGCTTTCTGTGCTGGCACCTTTTCCTTGCGAGGAATCCTCATTTGGATCGGGTTTGGATCGGATGGCCGGCAGTGGTGGGCGGGGCTGACCAAAGGGGGGACAGCAGCCCTATTTCCCGGGACAGAAAGCTTGTGAGGTTTGGCTTTCAGGTGCAGTGTGTGGCACAGCCTGGGCACTCTGTGGGCAGGCAGGGCTTTCTGTGCTGGCACCTTTTCCCTGCGAGGAATCCTCATTTGGGTCGGGTTTGGATCGGATGGCCGGCAATGGCGGGGCGGGGCTGACCAAAGGGGGGACAGCAGCCCTGTTTCCCGGGACAGAAAGCTTGTGAGGTTTGGCTTTCAGGTGCAGTGTGTGGCGCAGCCTGGGCACTCTGTGGGCAGGCAGGGCTTTCTGTGCTGGCACCTTTTCCCTGCGAGGAATCCTCATTTGGATCGGGTTTTGGGGGGGCTGCTAAAATGGCGGGGCGGGGCTGACCAAAGGGGGGACAGCAGCCCTGTTTCCCGGGACAGAAAGCTTGTGAGGTTTGGCTTTCAGGTGCAGTGTGTGGCGCAGCCTGGGCACACTGTGGGCAGGCAGGGCTTTCTGTGCTGGCACCTTTTCCCTGCGAGGAATCCTCATTTGGGTCGGGTTTGGATCGACTGACCGGCAGTGGCGGGTCGCGGCTGATCAAAAGGGGGACAGCAGCCCTGTTTCCCGGGACAGAAAGCTTGTGAGGTTTGGCTTCCAGGTGCAGTGTGTGGCGCAGCCTGGGGTGTCCGTGGGCAGGCAGGGCTTTCTGTGCTGGCACCTTTTCCCTGCGAGGAATCCTCATTTGGATCGGGTTTGGATCGAGTGGCCGGCAGTGGCGGGGCGGGGCTGACCAAAGGGGGGGACAGCAGCTCTGTTTCCCGGGACAGAAAGCTTGTGAGGTTTGGCTTTCAGGTGCAGTGTGTGGCTCAGCCTGCGGTGTCCGTGGGCAGGCATGGTTTTCTGTGCTGGCACCTTTTCCCTGCGAGGAATCCTCATTTGGCTCGGGTTTGGGGGGAGCTGCTATAATGGTTGGGCGGGGCTGACCAAGGTGGGGGACAGCAGCCCCGTTTCCCGGGACAGAAAGCTTGTGAGGTTTGGCTTTCAGGTGCAGTGTGTGGCACAGCCTGGGCACTCTGTGGGCAGGCAGGGCTTTCTGTGCTGGCACCTTTTCCCTGCGAGGAATCCTCATTTGGGTCGGGTTTGGATCGGGTGGCCGGCAATGGTGGGGCGGGGCTGACCAAAGGGGGGACAGCAGCCCTGTTTCCCGGGACAGAAAGCTTGTGAGGTTTGGCTTTCAGGTGCAGTGTGTGGCGCAGCCTGGGGTGTCCGTGGGCAGGCAGGGCTTTCTGTGCTGGCACCTTTTCCCTGCGAGGAATCCTCATTTGGATCGAATTTTGGGGGGGCTGCTAAAATGGCGGGGCGGGGGTGACCAAAGGGGGGACAGCAGCCCTGTTTCCCGGGACAGAAAGCTTGTGAGGTTTGGCTTTCAGGTGCAGTGTGTGGCACAGCCTGGGCACTCTGTGGGCAGGCAGGGCTTTCTGTGCTGGCACCTTTTCCCTGCGAGGAATCCTCATTTGGATCGGGTTTGGATCGGGTGGCCGGCAATGGCAGGGCGGGGCTGACCAAAGGGGGGACAGCAGCCGTGTTTCCCGGGACAGAAAGCTTGTGAGGTTTGGCTTTCAGGTGCATTGTGTGGCTCAGCCTGGGAACTCTGTGGGCAGGCAGGGCTTTCTGTGCTGGCACCTTTTCCCTGCGAGGAATCCTCATTTGGATCGGGTTTGGATCGGGTGGCCGGCAGTGGTGGGCGGGGCTGACCAAAGGGGGGACAGCCCTGTTTCCCGGGACAGAAAGCTTGTGAGGTTTGGCTTTCAGGTGCAGTGTGTGGCGCAGCCTGGGGTGTCCGTGGGCAGGAAGGGCTTTCTGTGCTGGCACCTTTTCCCTGCGAGGAATCCTCATTTGGATTTGGTTTGGATCGGGTAGCCGGCATTGGTGGGCGGGGCTGACCAAAGGGGGGACAGCAGCCCTGTTTCCCGGGACAGAAAGCTTGTGAGGTTTGGCTTTCAGGTGCAGTGTGTGGCACAGCCTGGGCACTCTGTGGGCAGGCAGGGCTTTCTGTGCTGGCACCTTTTCCCTGCGAGGAATCCTCATTTGGATCGGGTTTTGGGGGGGCTGCTAAAATGGCGGGGCGGGGCTGACCAAGGGGGGGGACAGCAGCCCTGTTTCCCGGGACAGAAAGCTTGTGAGGTTTGGCTTTCAGGTGCATCCTGTGGCTCAGCCTGGGAACTCTGTGGGCAGGCAGGGCTTTCTGTGCTGGCACCTTTTCCCTGCGAGGAATCCTCATTTGGATCGGGTTTGGATCGGGTGGCCGGCAGTGGTGGGCGGGGCTGACCAAAGGGGGGACAGCCCTGTTTCCCGGGACAGAAAGCTTGTGAGGTTGGGCTTTCAGGTGCAGTGTGTGGCGCAGCCTGGGGTGTCCGTGGGCAGGAAGGGCTTTCTGTGCTGGCACCTTTTCCCTGCGAGGAATCCTCATTTGGATCTGGTTTGGATCGGGTGGCCGGCAGTGGTGGGCGGGGCTGACCAAAGGGGGGACAGCAGCCCTGTTTCCCGGGACAGAAAGCTTGTGAGGTTTGGCTTTCAGGTGCAGTGTGTGGCGCAGCCTGGGCACTCTGTGGGCAGGCAGGGCTTTCTGTGCTGGCACCTTTTCCCTGCGAGGAATCCTCATTTGGATCGGGTTTTGGGGGGGCTGCTAAAATGGCGGGGCGGGGCTGACCAAAGGGGGGACAGCAGCCCTGTTTCCCGGGACAGAAAGCTTGTGAGGTTTGGCTTTCAGGTGCAGTGTGTGGCGCAGCCTTGGCACACTGTGGGCAGGCAGGGCTTTCTGTGCTGGCACCTTTTCCCTGCGAGGAATCCTCATTTGGATCGGGTTTTGGGGGGGCTGCTAAAATGGCGGGGCGGGGCTGACCAAGGTGGGGGACAGCAGCCCTGTTTCCCGGGACAGAAAGCTTGTGAGGTTTGGCTTTCAGGTGCAGTGTGTGGCACAGCCTGGGCTGTCCGTGGGCAGGCAGGGCTTTCTGTGCTGGCACCTTTTCCCTGCGAGGAATCCTCATTTGGATCGGGTTTGGATCGGGTGGCCGGCAATGGCGGGGCGGGGCTGACCAAAGGGGGGAGAGCAGCCCTGTTTCCCGGGACAGAAAGCTTGTGAGGTTTGGCTTTCAGGTGCAGTGTGTGGCGCAGCCTGGGCACTCTGTGGGCAGGCAGGGCTTTCTGTGCTGGCACCTTTTCCCTGCGAGGAATCCTCATTTGGATCGGGTTTTGGGGGGGCTGCTAAAATGGCGGGGCGGGGCTGACCAAAGGGGGGACAGCAGCCCTGTTTGCCGGGACAGAAAGCTTGTGAGGTTTGGCTTTCAGGTGCAGTGTGTGGCGCAGCCCGGGGTGTCCGTGGGCAGGCAGGGCTTTCTGTGCTGGCACCTTTTCCCTGCGAGGAATCCTCATTTGGATCTGGTTTGGATCGGGTGGCCGGCAGTGGTGGGCGGGGCTGACCAAAGGGGGGACAACAGCCCTGTTTCCCGGGACAGAAAGCTTGTGAGGTTTGGCTTTCAGGTGCAGTGTGTGGCGCAGCCTGGGGTGTCCGTGGGCAGGCAGGGCTTTCTGTGCTGGCACCTTTTCCCTGCGAGGAATCCTCATTTGGATCGGGTTTTTGGGGGGCTGCTAAAATGGCGGGGCGGGGCTGACCAAAGGGGGGACAGCAGCCCTGTTTCCCGGGACAGAAAGCTTGTGAGGTTTGGCTTTCAGGTGCAGTGTGTGGCGCAGCCTTGGCACACTGTGGGCAGGCAGGGCTTTCTGTGCTGGCACCTTTTCCCTGCGAGGAATCCTCGTTTGGATCGGGTGGCCGGCAATGGCGGAGCGGGGCTGACCAAAGGGGGGACAGCAGCCCTGTTTCCCGGGACAGAAAGCTTGTGAGGTTTGGCTTTCAGGTGCAGTGTGTGGCGCTGCCTGGGTACTCTGTGGGCAGGCAGGGCTTTCTGTGCTGGCACCTTTTCCCTGCGAGGAATCCTCATTTGGATCGGGTTTTGGGGGGGCTGCTAAAATGGCGGGGCGGGGCTGACCAAAGGGGGGACAGCAGCCCTGTTTCCCGGGACAGAAAGCTTGTGAGGTTTGGCTTTCAGGTGCAGTGTGTGGCGCAGCCTGGGGTGTCCGTGGGCAGGCAGGGCTTTCTGTGCTGGCACCTTTTCCCTGCGAGGAATCCTCATTTGGATCGGGTTTGGATCGGGTGGCCGGCAATGGCGGGGCGGGCCTGACCAAAGGGGGGACAGCAGCCCTGTTTCCCGGGACAGAAAGCTTGTGAGGTTTGGCTTTCAGGTGCAGTGTGTGGCGCAGACTTGGCACACTGTGGGCAGGCAGGGCTTTCTGTGCTGGCACCTTTTCCCTGCGAGGAATCCTCATTTGGATCGGGTTTTTGGGGGGCTGCTAAAATGGCGGGGCGGGGGTGACCAAAGGGGGGACAGCAGCCCTGTTTCCCGGGACAGAAAGCTTGTGAGGTTTGGCTTTCAGGTGCAGTGTGTGGCGCAGCCTGGGGTGTCCGTGGGCAGGCAGGGCTTTCTGTGCTGGCACCTTTTCCCTGCGAGGAATCCTCATTTGGATCGGGTTTGGATCGGATGGCCGGCAGTGGTGGGCGGGGCTGACCAAAGGGGGGACAGCAGCCCTGTTTCCCGGGACAGAAAGCTTGTGAGGTTTGGCTTTCAGGTGCAGTGTGTGGCGCAGCCTGGGGTGTCCGTGGGCAGGCAGGGCTTTCTGTGCTGGCACCTTTTCCCTGCGAGGAATCCTCATTTGGATCGGGTTTGGATCGGGTGGCCGGCAGTGGTGGGCGGGGCTGACCAAGGTGGGGGACAGCAGCCCCGTTTCCCGGGACAGAAAGCTTGTGAGGTTTGGCTTTCAGGTGCAGTGTGTGGCTCAGCCTGGGCACTCTGTGGGCAGCCAGGGCTTTCTGTGCTGGCACCTTTTCCCTGCGAGGAATCCTCATTTGGGTCGGGTTTGGATCGGGTGGCCGGCAATGGCAGGGCGGGGCTGACCAAAGGGGGGACAGCAGCCCTGTTTCCCGGGACAGAAAGCTTGTGAGGTTTGGCTTTCAGGTGCAGTGTGTGGCTCAGCCTGGGGTGTCCGTGGGCAGGCAGGGCTTTCTGTGCTGGCACCTTTTCCCTGCGAGGAATCCTCATTTGGGTCGTGTTTGGATCGGGTGGCCGGCAATGGCGGGGCGGGGCTGACCAAAGGGGGGACAGCAGCCCTGTTTCTCGGGACAGAAAGCTTGTGAGGTTTGGCTTTCAGGTGCAGTGTGTGGCACAGCCTGGGCACTCTGTGGGCAGGCAGGGCTTTCTGTGCTGGCACCTTTTCCCTGCGAGGAATCCTCATTTGGATCGAGTTTTGGGGGGGCTGCTAAAATGGCGGGGCGGGGGTGACCAAAGGGGGGACAGCAGCCCTGTTTCCCGGGACAGAAAGCTTGTGAGGTTTGGCTTTCAGGTGCATTGTGTGGCTCAGCCTGGGCACTCTGTGGGCAGGCAGGGCTTTCTGTGCTGGCACCTTTTCCCTGCGAGGAATCCTCATTTGGATCGGGTTTGGATCGGGTGGCCGGCAGTGGTGGGCGGGGCTGACCAAGGTGGGGGACAGCAGCCCTGTTTCCCGGGACAGAAAGCTTGTGAGGTTTGGCTTTCAGGTGCAGTGTGTGGCAGAGCCTGGGCACTCTGTGGGCAGGCAGGGCTTTCTGTGCTGGCACCTTTTCCCTGCGAGGAATCCTCATTTGGATCGGGTTTGGATCGGGTGGCCGGCAATGGCAGGGCGGGGCTGACCAAGGTGGGGGACAGCAGCCCTGTTTCCCGGGACAGAAAGCTTGTGAGGTTTGGCTTTCAGGTGCATTGTGTGGCTCAGCCTGGGAACTCTGTGGGCAGGCAGGGCTTTCTGTGCTGGCACCTTTTCCCTGCGAGGAATCCTCATTTGGATCGGGTTTGGATCGGGTGGCCGGCAGTGGTGGGCGGGGCTGACCAAAGGGGGGACAGCCCTGTTTCCCGGGACAGAAAGCTTGTGAGGTTTGGCTTTCAGGTGCAGTGTGTGGCGCAGCCTGGGGTGTCCGTGGGCAGGAAGGGCTTTCTGTGCTGGCACCTTTTCCCTGCGAGGAATCCTCATTTGGATTTGGTTTGGATCGGGTGGCCGGCAGTGGTGGGCGGGGCTGACCAAAGGGGGGACAGCCCTGTTTCCCGGGACAGAAAGCTTGTGAGGTTTGGCTTTCAGGTGCAGTGTGTGGCGCAGCCTGGGGTGTCCGTGGGCAGGCAGGGCTTTCTGTGCTGGCACCTTTTCCCTGCGAGGAATCCTCATTTGGATCGGGTTTTGGGGGGGCTGCTAAAATGGCGGGGCGGGGCTGACCAAGGGGGGGGACAGCAGCCCTGTTTCCC
Source organism: Pseudopipra pipra (assembly GCF_036250125.1). NCBI lineage: Eukaryota > Metazoa > Chordata > Aves > Passeriformes > Pipridae > Pseudopipra > Pseudopipra pipra. Next base: position 14,851 of record NW_026990917.1, read on the forward strand.
GGGACAGAAAGCTTGTGAGGTTTGGCTTTCAGGTGCATCCTGTGGCTCAGCCTGGGAACTCTGTGGGCAGGCAGGGCTTTCTGTGCTGGCACCTTTTCCCTGCGAGGAATCCTCATTTGGATCGGGTTTGGATCGGGTGGCCGGCAGTGGTGGGCGGGGCTGACCAAAGGGGGGACAGCAGCCCTGTTTCCCGGGACAGAAAGCTTGTGAGGTTTGGCTTTCAGGTGCAGTGTGTGGCGCAGCCTGGGGTGTCCGTGGGCAGGCAGGGCTTTCTGTGCTGGCACCTTTTCCCTGCGAGGAATCCTCATTTGGATCGGGTTTTGGGGGGCTGCTAAAATGGCGGGGCGGGGGTGACCAAAGGGGGGACAGCAGCCCTGTTTCCCGGGACAGAAAGCTTGTGAGGTTTGGCTTTCAGGTGCAGTGTGTGGCTCAGCCTGGGCACACTGTGGGCAGGCAGGGCTTTCTGTGCTGGCACCTTTTCCCTGCGAGGAATCCTCATTTGGGTCGGGTTTGGATCGGGTGGCCGGCAATGGCGGGGCGGGGCTGACCAAAGGGGGGACAGCAGCCCTGTTTCTCGGGACAGAAAGCTTGTGAGGTTTGGCTTTCAGGTGCAGTGTGTGGCACAGCCTGGGCACTCTGTGGGCAGGCAGGGCTTTCTGTGCTGGCACCTTTTCCCTGCGAGGAATCCTCATTTGGATCGAGTTTTGGGGGGGCTGCTAAAATGGCGGGGCGGGGGTGACCAAAGGGGGGACAGCAGCCCTGTTTCCCGGGACAGAAAGCTTGTGAGGTTTGGCTTTCAGGTGCAGTGTGTGGCGCAGCCTGGGGTGTCCGTGGGCAGGCAGGGCTTTCTGTGCTGGCACCTTTTCCCTGCGAGGAATCCTCATTTGGATCGAGTTTTGGGGGGGCTGCTAAAATGGCGGGGCGGGGCTGACCAAGGTGGGGGACAGCAGCCCTGTTTCCCGGGACAGAAAGCTTGTGAGGTTTGGCTTTCAGGTGCAGTGTGTGGCACAGCCTGGGCACTCTGTGGGCAGGCAGGGCTTTCTGTGCTGGCACCTTTTCCCTGCGAGGAATCCTCATTTGGATCGGGTTTGGATCGGGTGGCCGGCAATGGCGGGGCGGGGCTGACCAAAGGGGGGAGAGCAGCCCTGTTTCCCGGGACAGAAAGCTTGTGAGGTTTGGCTTTCAGGTGCAGTGTGTGGCACAGCCTGGGCACTCTGTGGGCAGGCAGGGCTTTCTGTGCTGGCACCTTTTCCCTGCGAGGAATCCTCATTTGGATCGGGTTTGGATCGGTTGGCCGGCAATGGCGGGGCGGGGCTGACCAAGGGGGGGGACAGCAGCCCTGTTTCCCGGGACAGAAAGCTTGTGAGGTTTGGCTTTCAGGTGCAGTGTGTGGCGCAGCCTGGGCACTCTGTGGGCAGGCAGGGCTTTCTGTGCTGGCACCTTTTCCCTGCGAGGAATCCTCATTTGGATCGGGTTTTGGGGGGGCTGCTAAAATGGCGGGGCGGGGCTGACCAAAGGGGGGACAGCAGCCCTGTTTGCCGGGACAGAAAGCTTGTGAGGTTTGGCTTTCAGGTGCAGTGTGTGGCGCAGCCCGGGGTGTCCCTGGGCAGGCAGGGCTTTCTGTGCTGGCACCTTTTCCCTGCGAGGAATCCTCATTTGGATCTGGTTTGGATCGGGTGGCCGGCAGTGGTGGGCGGGGCTGACCAAAGGGGGGACAGCAGCCCTGTTTCCCGGGACAGAAAGCTTGTGAGGTTTGGCTTTCAGGTGCATTGTGTGGCACTGCCTGGGCACTCTGTGGGCAGGCAGGGCTTTCTGTGCTGGCACCTTTTCCCTGCGAGGAATCCTCATTTGGATCGGGTTTGGATCGGGTGGCCGGCAGTGGTGGGCGGGGCTGACCAAGGTGGGGGACAGCAGCCCTGTTTCCCGGGACAGAAAGCTTGTGAGGTTTGGCTTTCAGGTGCAGTGTGTGGCGCAGCCTGGGGTGTCCGTGGGCAGGCAGGGCTTTCTGTGCTGGCACCTTTTCCCTGCGAGGAATCCTCATTTGGATCGAGTTTTGGGGGGGCTGATAAAATGGCGGGGCGGGGCTGACCAAAGGGGGGACAGCAGCCCTGTTTCCCGGGACAGAAAGCTTGTGAGGTTTGGCTTTCAGGTGCATTGTGTGGCACAGCGTGGGCACTCTGTGGGCAGGCAGGGCTTTCTGTGCTGGCACCTTTTCCCTGCGAGGAATCCTCATTTGGATCGAGTTTTGGGGGGGCTGCTAAAATGGCGGGGCGGGGCTGACCAAAGGGGGGACAGCAGCCCTGTTTCCCGGGACAGAAAGCTTGTGAGGTTTGGCTTTCAGGTGCAGTGTGTGGCACAGCCTGGGCACTCTGTGGGCAGGCAGGGCTTTCTGTGCTGGCACCTTTTCCCTGCGAGGAATCCTCATTTGGGTCGGGTTTGGATCGGGTGGCCGGCAATGGCGGGGCGGGGCTGACCAAAGCGGGGACAGCAGCCCTGTTTCCCGGGACAGAAAGCTTGTGAGGTTTGGCTTTCAGGTGCAGTGTGTGGCGCAGCCTGGGGTGTCCGTGGGCAGGCAGGGCTTTCTGTGCTGGCACCTTTTCCCTGCGAGGAATCCTCATTTGGATCGGGTTTGGATCGGGTGGCCGGCAATGGCGGGGCGGGGCTGACCAAAGGGGGGACAGCAGCCCTGTTTCCCGGGACAGAAAGCTTGTGAGGTTTGGCTTTCAGGTGCAGTGTGTGGCGCAGCCTGGGGTGTCCGTGGGCAGGCAGGGCTTTCTGTGCTGGCACCTTTTCCCTGCGAGGAATCCTCATTTGGATCGAGTTTTGGGGGGGCTGCTAAAATGGCGGGGCGGGGGTGACCAAAGGGGGGACAGCAGCCCTGTTTCCCGGGACAGAAAGCTTGTGAGGTTTGGCTTTCAGGTGCAGTGTGTGGCTCAGCCTGGGCACTCTGTGGGCAGGCAGGGCTGTCTGTGCTGGCACCTTTTCCCTGCGAGGAATCCTCATTTGGGTCGGGTTTGGTTCGGGTGGCCGGCAATGGCGGGGCGGGGCTGACCAAAGGGGGGACAGCAGCCCTGTTTCTCGGGACAGAAAGCTTGTGAGGTTTGGCTTTCAGGTGCAGTGTGTGGCACAGCCTGGGCACTCTGTGGGCAGGCAGGGCTTTCTGTGCTGGCACCTTTTCCCTGCGAGGAATCCTCATTTGGATCGAGTTTTGGGGGGGCTGCTAAAATGGCGGGGCGGGGGTGACCAAAGGGGGGACAGCAGCCCTGTTTCCCGGGACAGAAAGCTTGTGAGGTTTGGCTTTCAGGTGCAGTGTGTGGCTCAGCCTGGGCACTCTGTGGGCAGGCAGGGCTTTCTGTGCTGGCACCTTTTCCCTGCGAGGAATCCTCATTTGGATCGGGTTTGGATCGGGTGGCCGGCAATGGCAGGGCGGGGCTGACCAAAGGGGGGACAGCAGCCCTGTTTCCCGGGACAGAAAGCTTGTGAGGTTTGCCTTTCAGGTGCATTGTGTGGCTCAGCCTGGGGTGTCCGTGGGCAGGCAGGGCTTTCTGTGCTGGCACCTTTTCCCTGCGAGGAATCCTCATTTGGATCGGGTTTGGATCGGGTGGCCGGCAGTGGTGGGCGGGGCTGACCAAAGGGGGGACAGCAGCCCTGTTTCCCGGGACAGAAAGCTTGTGAGGTTTGGCTTTCAGGTGCATTGTGTGGCACAGCGTGGGCACTCTGTGGGCAGGCAGGGCTTTCTGTGCTGGCACCTTTTCCCTGCGAGGAATCCTCATTTGGATCGAGTTTTGGGGGGGCTGCTAAAATGGCGGGGCGGGGCTGACCAAAGGGGGGACAGCAGCCCTGTTTCCCGGGACAGAAAGCTTGTGAGGTTTGGCTTTCAGGTGCAGTGTGTGGCACAGCCTGGGCACTCTGTGGGCAGGCAGGGCTTTCTGTGCTGGCACCTTTTCCCTGCGAGGAATCCTCATTTGGATCGAGTTTTGGGGGGGCTGCTAAAATGGCGGGGCGGGGGTGACCAAAGGGGGGACAGCAGCCCTGTTTCCCGGGACAGAAAGCTTGTGAGGTTTGGCTTTCAGGTGCAGTGTGTGGCGCAGCCTGGGGTGTCCGTGGGCAGGCAGGGCTTTCTGTGCTGGCACCTTTTCCCTGCGAGGAATCCTCATTTGGATCGAGTTTTGGGGGGGCTGCTAAAATGGCGGGGCGGGGCTGACCAAAGGGGGGACAGCAGCCCTGTTTCCCGGGACAGAAAGCTTGTGAGGTTTGGCTTTCAGGTGCATTGTGTGGCTCAGCCTGGGCACTCTGTGGGCAGGCAGGGCTTTCTGTGCTGGCACCTTTTCCCTGCGAGGAATCCTCATTTGGATCGGGTTTGGATCGGGTGGCCGGCAGTGGTGGGCGGGGCTGACCAAGGTGGGGGACAGCAGCCCTGTTTCCCGGCACAGAAAGCTTGTGAGGTTTGGCTTTCAGGTGCAGTGTGTGGCACAGCCTGGGCACTCTGTGGGCAGCCAGGGCTTTCTGTGCTGGCACCTTTTCCCTGCGAGGAATCCTCATTTGGGTCGGGTTTGGATCGGGTGGCCGGCAATGGCAGGGCGGGGCTGACCAAAGGGGGACAGCAGCCCTGTTTCCCGGGACAGAAAGCTTGTGAGGTTTGGCTTTCAGGTGCAGTGTGTGGCGCAGCCTGGGGTGTCCGTGGGCAGGCAGGGCTTTCTGTGCTGGCACCTTTTCCCTGCGAGGAATCCTCATTTGGGTCGTGTTTGGATCGGGTGGCCGGCAATGGCGGGGCGGGGCTGACCAAAGGGGGGACAGCAGCCCTGTTTCTCGGGACAGAAAGCTTGTGAGGTTTGGCTTTCAGGTGCAGTGTGTGGCACAGCCTGGGCACTCTGTGGGCAGGCAGGGCTTTCTGTGCTGGCACCTTTTCCCTGCGAGGAATCCTCATTTGGATCGAGTTTTGGGGGGGCTGCTAAAATGGCGGGGCGGGGGTGACCAAAGGGGGGACAGCAGCCCTGTTTCCCGGGACAGAAAGCTTGTGAGGTTTGGCTTTCAGGTGCAGTGTGTAGCGCAGCCTGGGGTGTCCGTGGGCAGGCAGGGCTTTCTGTGCTGGCACCTTTTCCCTGCGAGGAATCCTCATTTGGATCGGGTTTGGATCGGGTGGCCGGCAGTGGTGGGCGGGGCTGACCAAGGTGGGGGACAGCAGCCCTGTTTCCCGGGACAGAAAGCTTGTGAGGTTTGGCTTTCAGGTGCAGTGTGTGGCACAGCCTGGGCACTCTGTGGGCAGGCAGGGCTTTCTGTGCTGGCACCTTTTCCCTGCGAGGAATCCTCATTTGGATCGAGTTTTGGGGGGGCTGCTAAAATGGCGGGGCGGGGGTGACCAAAGGGGGGACAGCAGCCCTGTTTCCCGGGACAGAAAGCTTGTGAGGTTTGGCTTTCAGGTGCAGTGTGTGGCGCAGCCTGGGGTGTCCGTGGGCAGGCAGGGCTTTCTGTGCTGGCACCTTTTCCCTGCGAGGAATCCTCATTTGGATCGGGTTTTGGGGGGCTGCTAAAATGGCGGGGCGGGGCTGACCAAAGGGGGGACAGCAGCCCTGTTTCCCGGGACAGAAAGCTTGTGAGGTTTGGCTTTCAGGTGCAGTGTGTGGCACAGCCTGGGCACTCTGTGGGCAGGCAGGGCTTTCTGTGCTGGCACCTTTTCCCTGCGAGGAATCCTCATTTGGATCGGGTTTGGATCGGATGGCCGGCTGTGGTGGGCGGGGCTGACCAAAGGGGGGACAGCAGCCCTGTTTCCCGGGACAGAAAGCTTGTGAGGTTTGGCTTTCAGGTGCAGTGTGTGGCACAGTCTGGGCACTCTGTGGGCAGGCAGGGCTTTCTGTGCTGGCACCTTTTCCCTGCGAGGAATCCTCATTTGGATCTGGTTTGGATCGGGTGGCCGGCAATGGTGGGGCGGGGCTGACCAAAGGGGGGACAGCAGCCCTGTTTCCCGGGACAGAAAGCTTGTGAGGTTTGGCTTTCAGGTGCAGTGTGTGGCGCAGCCTGGGGTGTCCGTGGGCAGGCAGGGCTTTCTGTGCTGGCACCTTTTCCCTGCGAGGAATCCTCATTTGGATCGAGTTTTGGGGGGGCTGCTAAAATGGCGGGGCGGGGCTGACCAAAGGGGGGACAGCAGCCCTGTTTCCCGGGACAGAAAGCTTGTGAGGTTTGGCTTTCAGGTGCATTGTGTGGCTCAGCCTGGGCACACTGTGGGCAGGCAGGGCTTTCTGTGCTGGCACCTTTTCCCTGCGAGGAATCCTCATTTGGATCGGGTTTGGATCGGGTGGCCGGCAGTGGTGGGCGGGGCTGACCAAGGTGGGGGACAGCAGCCCTGTTTCCCGGGACAGAAAGCTTGTGAGGTTTGGCTTTCAGGTGCAGTGTGTGGCTCAGCCTGGGCACTCTGTGGGCAGGCAGGGGTTTTTGTGCTGGCACCTTTTCCCTGCGAGGAATCCTCATTTGGATCGAGTTTTGGGGGGGCTGCTAAAATGGCGGGGCGGGGGTGACCAAAGGGGGGACAGCAGCCCTGTTTCCCGGGACAGAAAGCTTGTGAGGTTTGGCTTTCAGGTGCATTGTGTGGCTCAGCCTGGGCACTCTGTGGGCAGGCAGGGCTTTCTGTGCTGGCACCTTTTCCCTGCGAGGAATCCTCATTTGGATCGGGTTTGGATCGGGTGGCCGGCAATGGCAGGGCGGGGCTGACCAAAGGGGGGACAGCAGCCCTGTTTCCCGGGACAGAAAGCTTGTGAGGTTTGCCTTTCAGGTGCATTGTGTGGCTCAGCCTGGGGTGTCCGTGGGCAGGCAGGGCTTTCTGTGCTGGCACCTTTTCCCTGCGAGGAATCCTCATTTGGATCGGGTTTGGATCGGGTGGCCGGCAGTGGTGGGCGGGGCTGACCAAAGGGGGGACAGCAGCCCTGTTTCCCGGGACAGAAAGCTTGTGAGGTTTGGCTTTCAGGTGCAGTGTGTGGCACAGCCTGGGCACTCTGTGGGCAGGCAGGGCTTTCTGTGCTGGCACCTTTTCCCTGCGAGGAATCCTCATTTGGATCGAGTTTTGGGGGGGCTGCTAAAATGGCGGGGCGGGGGTGACCAAAGGGGGGACAGCAGCCCTGTTTCCCGGGACAGAAAGCTTGTGAGGTTTGGCTTTCAGGTGCAGTGTGTGGCGCAGCCTGGGGTGTCCGTGGGCAGGCAGGGCTTTCTGTGCTGGCACCTTTTCCCTGCGAGGAATCCTCATTTGGATCGAGTTTTGGGGGGGCTGCTAAAATGGCGGGGCGGGGCTGACCAAAGGGGGGACAGCAGCCCTGTTTCCCGGGACAGAAAGCTTGTGAGGTTTGGCTTTCAGGTGCATTGTGTGGCTCAGCCTGGGCACTCTGTGGGCAGGCAGGGCTTTCTGTGCTGGCACCTTTTCCCTGCGAGGAATCCTCATTTGGATCGGGTTTGGATCGGGTGGCCGGCAGTGGTGGGCGGGGCTGACCAAGGTGGGGGACAGCAGCCCTGTTTCCCGGGACAGAAAGCTTGTGAGGTTTGGCTTTCAGGTGCAGTGTGTGGCACAGCCTGGGCACTCTGTGGGCAGGCAGGGCTTTCTGTGCTGGCACCTTTTCCCTGCGAGGAATCCTCATTTGGATCGAGTTTTGGGGGGGCTGCTAAAATGGCGGGGCGGGGGTGACCAAAGGGGGGACAGCAGCCCTGTTTCCCGGGACAGAAAGCTTGTGAGGTTTGGCTTTCAGGTGCACTGTGTGGCGCAGCCTGGGGTGTCCGTGGGCAGGCAGGGCTTTCTGTGCTGGCACCTTTTCCCTGCGAGGAATCCTCATTTGGATCGGGTTTGGATCGGGTGGCCGGCAATGGCGGGGCGGGGCTGACCAAAGGGGGGACAGCAGCCCTGTTTCCCGGGACAGAAAGCTTGTGAGGTTTGGCTTTCAGGTGCAGTGTGTGGCGCAGCCTGGGGTGTCCGTGGGCAGGCAGGGCTTTCTGTGCTGGCACCTTTTCCCTGCGAGGAATCCTCATTTGGATCGGGTTTTGGGGGGCTGCTAAAATGGCGGGGCGGGGCTGACCAAAGGGGGGACAGCAGCCCTGTTTCCCGGGACAGAAAGCTTGTGAGGTTTGGCTTTCAGGTGCATTGTGTGGCTCAGCCTGGGCACTCTGTGGGCAGGCAGGGCTTTCTGTGCTGGCACCTTTTCCCTGCGAGGAATCCTCATTTGGATCGGGTTTGGATCGAGTGGCCGGCAGAGGTGGGCGGGGCTGACCAAAGGGGGGACAGCAGCCCTGTTTCCCGGGACAGAAAGCTTGTGAGGTTTGGCTTTCAGGTGCATTGTGTGGCACAGCCTGGGCACTCTGTGGGCAGGCAGGGCTTTCTGTGCTGGCACCTTTTCCCTGCGAGGAATCCTCATTTGGATCGAGTTTTGGGGGGGCTGCTAAAATGGCGGGGCGGGGCTGACCAAAGGGGGGACAGCAGCCCTGTTTCCCGGGACAGAAAGCTTGTGAGGTTTGGCTTTCAGGTGCAGTGTGTGGCGCAGCCTGGGGTGTCCGTGGGCAGGCAGGGCTTTCTGTGCTGGCACCTTTTCCCTGCGAGGAATCCTCATTTGGGTCGAGTTTTGGGGGGGCTGCTAAAATGGCGGGGCGGGGCTGACGAAAGTGGGGACAGCAGCCCTGTTTCCCGGGACAGAAAGCTTGTGAGGTTTGGCTTTCAGGTGCAGTGTGTGGCGCAGCCTGGGGTGTCCGTGGGCAGGCAGGGCTTTCTGTGCTGGCACCTTTTCCCTGCGAGGAATCCTCATTTGGATCGGGTTTTGGGGGGGCTGCTAAAATGGCGGGGCGGGGCTGACCAAAGGGGGGACAGCAGCCCTGTTTCCTGGGACAGAAAGCTTGTGAGGTTTGGCTTTCAGGTGCAGTGTGTGGCACAGCCTGGGCACTCTGTGGGCAGGCAGGGCTTTCTGTGCTGGCACCTTTTCCCTGCGAGGAATCCTCATTTGGGTCGGGTTTGGATCGGGTGGCCGGCAATGGCGGGGCGGGGCTGACCAAAGGGGGGACAGCAGCCCTATTTTCCGGGACAGAAATCTTGTGAGGTTTGGCTTTCAGGTGCAGTGTGTGGCGCAGCCTGGGGTGTCCGTGGGCAGGCAGGGCTTTCTGTGCTGGCACCTTTTCCCTGCGAGGAATCCTCATTTGGATCGAGTTTTGGGGGGGCTGCTAAAATGGCGGGGCGGGGCTGACCAAAGGGGGGACAGCAGCCCTGTTTCCCGGGACAGAAAGCTTGTGAGGTTTGGCTTTCAGGTGCATTGTGTGGCGCAGCCTGGGGTGTCCGTGGGCAGCCAGGGCTTTCTGTGCTGGCACCTTTTCCCTGCGAGGAATCCTCATTTGGATCGAGTTTTGGGGGGGCTGCTAAAATGGCGGGGCGGGGCTGACCAAAGGGGGGACAGCAGCCCTGTTTCCCGGGACAGAAAGCTTGTGAGGTTTGGCTTTCAGGTGCAGTGTGTGGCTCAGCCTGGGCACACTGTGGGCAGGCAGGGCTTTCTGTGCTGGCACCTTTTCCCTGCGAGGAATCCTCATTTGGATCGGGTTTTGGGGGGGCTGCTAAAATGGCGGGGCGGGGCTGACCAAAGGGGGGACAGCAGCCCTGTTTCCCGGGACAGAAAGCTTGTGAGGTTTGGCTTTCAGGTGCAGTGTGTGGCACAGCCTGGGCACTCTGTGGGTAGGCAGGGCTTTCTGTGCTGGCACCTTTTCCCTGCGAGGAATCCTCATTTGGATCGGGTTTGGATCGGATGGCCGGCTGTGGTGGGCGGGGCTGACCAAAGGGGGGACAGCAGCCCTGTTTCCCGGGACAGAAAGCTTGTGAGGTTTGGCTTTCAGGTGCAGTGTGTGGCACAGTCTGGGCACTCTGTGGGCAGGCAGGGCTTTCTGTGCTGGCACCTTTTCCCTGCGAGGAATCCTCATTTGGATCTGGTTTGGATCGGGTGGCCGGCAATGGTGGGGCGGGGCTGACCAAAGGGGGGACAGCAGCCCTGTTTCCCGGGACAGAAAGCTTGTGAGGTTTGGGTTTCAGGTGCAGTGTGTGGCACAGCCTGGGCACTCTGTGGGCAGGCAGGGCTTTCTGTGCTGGCACCTTTTCCCTGCGAGGAATCCTCATTTGGGTCGGGTTTGGATCGGGTGGCCGGCAATGGCAGGGCGGGGCTGACCAAAGGGGGGACAGCAGCCCTGTTTCCCGGGACAGAAAGCTTGTGAGGTTTGGCTTTCAGGTGCAGTGTGTGGCGCAGCCTGGGGTGTCCGTGGGCAGGCAGGGCTTTCTGTGCTGGCACCTTTTCCCTGCGAGGAATCCTCATTTGGATCGAGTTTTGGGGGGGCTGCTAAAATGGCGGGGCGGGGGTGACCAAAGGGGGGACAGCAGCCCTGTTTCCCGGGACAGAAAGCTTGTGAGGTTTGGCTTTCAGGTGCAGTGTGTGGCGCAGCCTGGGGTGTCCGTGGGCAGGCAGGGCTTTCTGTGCTGGCACCTTTTCCCTGCGAGGAATCCTCATTTGGGTCGAGTTTTGGGGGGGCTGCTAAAATGGCGGGGCGGGGCTGACGAAAGTGGGGACAGCAGCCCTGTTTCCCGGGACAGAAAGCTTGTGAGGTTTGGCTTTCAGGTGCAGTGTGTGGCACAGCCTGGGCACTCTGTGGGCAGGCAGGGCTTTCTGTGCTGGCACCTTTTCCCTGCGAGGAATCCTCATTTGGGTCGGGTTTGGATCGGGTGGCCGGCAATGGCGGGGCGGGGCTGACCAAAGGGGGGACAGCAGCCCTATTTTCCGGGACAGAAATCTTGTGAGGTTTGGCTTTCAGGTTCATTGTGTGGCGCAGCCTGGGGTGTCCGTGGGCAGGCAGGGCTTTCTGTGCTGGCACCTTTTCCCTGCGAGGAATCCTCATTTGGATCGAGTTTTGGGGGGGCTGCTAAAATGGCGGGGCGGGGGTGACCAAAGGGGGGACAGCAGCCCTGTTTCCCGGGACAGAAAGCTTGTGAGGTTTGGCTTTCAGGTGCAGTGTGTGGCGCAGCCTGGGGTGTCCGTGGGCAGGCAGGGCTTTCTGTGCTGGCACCTTTTCCCTGCGAGGAATCCTCATTTGGATCGAGTTTTGGGGGGGCTGCTAAAATGGCGGGGCGGGGGTGACCAAAGGGGGGACAGCAGCCCTGTTTCCCGGGACAGAAAGCTTGTGAGGTTTGGCTTTCAGGTGCATTGTGTGGCTCAGCCTGGGCACACTGTGGGCAGGCAGGGCTTTCTGTGCTGGCACCTTTTCCCTGCGAGGAATCCTCATTTGGATCGGGTTTGGATCGGGTGGCCGGCAGTGGTGGGCGGGGCTGACCAAGGTGGGGGACAGCAGCCCTGTTTCCCGGGACAGAAAGCTTGTGAGGTTTGGCTTTCAGGTGCAGTGTGTGGCTCAGCCTGGGCACTCTGTGGGCAGGCAGGGGTTTTTGTGCTGGCACCTTTTCCCTGCGAGGAATCCTCATTTGGATCGAGTTTTGGGGGGGCTGCTAAAATGGCGGGGCGGGGGTGACCAAAGGGGGGACAGCAGCCCTGTTTCCCGGGACAGAAAGCTTGTGAGGTTTGGCTTTCAGGTGCATTGTGTGGCTCAGCCTGGGCACTCTGTGGGCAGGCAGGGCTTTCTGTGCTGGCACCTTTTCCCTGCGAGGAATCCTCATTTGGATCGGGTTTGGATCGGGTGGCCGGCAATGGCAGGGCGGGGCTGACCAAAGGGGGGACAGCAGCCCTGTTTCCCGGGACAGAAAGCTTGTGAGGTTTGCCTTTCAGGTGCATTGTGTGGCTCAGCCTGGGGTGTCCGTGGGCAGGCAGGGCTTTCTGTGCTGGCACCTTTTCCCTGCGTGGAATCCTCATTTGGATCGGGTTTGGATCGGGTGGCCGGCAGTGGTGGGCGGGGCTGACCAAAGGGGGGACAGCAGCCCTGTTTCCCGGGACAGAAAGCTTGTGAGGTTTGGCTTTCAGGTGCAGTGTGTGGCACAGCCTGGGCACTCTGTGGGCAGGCAGGGCTTTCTGTGCTGGCACCTTTTCCCTGCGAGGAATCCTCATTTGGATCGAGTTTTGGGGGGGCTGCTAAAATGGCGGGGCGGGGGTGACCAAAGGGGGGACAGCAGCCCTGTTTCCCGGGACAGAAAGCTTGTGAGGTTTGGCTTTCAGGTGCAGTGTGTGGCGCAGCCTGGGGTGTCCGTGGGCAGGCAGGGCTTTCTGTGCTGGCACCTTTTCCCTGCGAGGAATCCTCATTTGGATCGAGTTTTGGGGGGGCTGCTAAAATGGCGGGGCGGGGCTGACCAAAGGGGGGACAGCAGCCCTGTTTCCCGGGACAGAAAGCTTGTGAGGTTTGGCTTTCAGGTGCATTGTGTGGCTCAGCCTGGGCACTCTGTGGGCAGGCAGGGCTTTCTGTGCTGGCACCTTTTCCCTGCGAGGAATCCTCATTTGGATCGGGTTTGGATCGGGTGGCCGGCAGTGGTGGGCGGGGCTGACCAAGGTGGGGGACAGCAGCCCTGTTTCCCGGGACAGAAAGCTTGTGAGGTTTGGCTTTCAGGTGCAGTGTGTGGCACAGCCTGGGCACTCTGTGGGCAGGCAGGGCTTTCTGTGCTGGCACCTTTTCCCTGCGAGGAATCCTCATTTGGATCGAGTTTTGGGGGGGCTGCTAAAATGGCGGGGCGGGGGTGACCAAAGGGGGGACAGCAGCCCTGTTTCCCGGGACAGAAAGCTTGTGAGGTTTGGCTTTCAGGTGCAGTGTGTGGCGCAGCCTGGGGTGTCCGTGGGCAGGCAGGGCTTTCTGTGCTGGCACCTTTTCCCTGCGAGGAATCCTCATTTGGATCGGGTTTGGATCGGGTGGCCGGCAATGGCGGGGCGGGGCTGACCAAAGGGGGGACAGCAGCCCTGTTTCCCGGGACAGAAAGCTTGTGAGGTTTGGCTTTCAGGTGCAGTGTGTGGCGCAGCCTGGGGTGTCCGTGGGCAGGCAGGGCTTTCTGTGCTGGCACCTTTTCCCTGCGAGGAATCCTCATTTGGATCGGGTTTTGGGGGGCTGCTAAAATGGCGGGGCGGGGCTGACCAAAGGGGGGACAGCAGCCCTGTTTCCCGGGACAGAAAGCTTGTGAGGTTTGGCTTTCAGGTGCATTGTGTGGCTCAGCCTGGGCACTCTGTGGGCAGGCAGGGCTTTCTGTGCTGGCACCTTTTCCCTGCGAGGAATCCTCATTTGGATCGGGTTTGGATCGAGTGGCCGGCAGAGGTGGGCGGGGCTGACCAAAGGGGGGACAGCAGCCCTGTTTCCCGGGACAGAAAGCTTGTGAGGTTTGGCTTTCAGGTGCATTGTGTGGCACAGCCTGGGCACTCTGTGGGCAGGCAGGGCTTTCTGTGCTGGCACCTTTTCCCTGCGAGGAATCCTCATTTGGATCGAGTTTTGGGGGGGCTGCTAAAATGGCGGGGCGGGGCTGACCAAAGGGGGGACAGCAGCCCTGTTTCCCGGGACAGAAAGCTTGTGAGGTTTGGCTTTCAGGTGCAGTGTGTGGCGCAGCCTGGGGTGTCCGTGGGCAGGCAGGGCTTTCTGTGCTGGCACCTTTTCCCTGCGAGGAATCCTCATTTGGGTCGAGTTTTGGGGGGGCTGCTAAAATGGCGGGGCGGGGCTGACGAAAGTGGGGACAGCAGCCCTGTTTCCCGGGACAGAAAGCTTGTGAGGTTTGGCTTTCAGGTGCAGTGTGTGGCGCAGCCTGGGGTGTCCGTGGGCAGGCAGGGCTTTCTGTGCTGGCACCTTTTCCCTGCGAGGAATCCTCATTTGGATCGGGTTTTGGGGGGGCTGCTAAAATGGCGGGGCGGGGCTGACCAAAGGGGGGACAGCAGCCCTGTTTCCTGGGACAGAAAGCTTGTGAGGTTTGGCTTTCAGGTGCAGTGTGTGGCACAGCCTGGGCACTCTGTGGGCAGGCAGGGCTTTCTGTGCTGGCACCTTTTCCCTGCGAGGAATCCTCATTTGGGTCGGGTTTGGATCGGGTGGCCGGCAATGGCGGGGCGGGGCTGACCAAAGGGGGGACAGCAGCCCTATTTTCCGGGACAGAAATCTTGTGAGGTTTGGCTTTCAGGTGCAGTGTGTGGCGCAGCCTGGGGTGTCCGTGGGCAGGCAGGGCTTTCTGTGCTGGCACCTTTTCCCTGCGAGGAATCCTCATTTGGATCGAGTTTTGGGGGGGCTGCTAAATGGCGGGGCGGGGCTGACCAAAGGGGGGACAGCAGCCCTGTTTCCCGGGACAGAAAGCTTGTGAGGTTTGGCTTTCAGGTGCATTGTGTGGCGCAGCCTGGGGTGTCCGTGGGCAGCCAGGGCTTTCTGTGCTGGCACCTTTTCCCTGCGAGGAATCCTCATTTGGATCGAGTTTTGGGGGGGGCTGCTAAAATGGCGGGGCGGGGCTGACCAAAGGGGGGACAGCAGCCCTGTTTCCCGGGACAGAAAGCTTGTGAGGTTTGGCTTTCAGGTGCAGTGTGTGGCTCAGCCTGGGCACACTGTGGGCAGGCAGGGCTTTCTGTGCTGGCACCTTTTCCCTGCGAGGAATCCTCATTTGGATCGGGTTTTGGGGGGGCTGCTAAAATGGCGGGGCGGGGCTGACCAAAGGGGGGACAGCAGCCCTGTTTCCCGGGACAGAAAGCTTGTGAGGTTTGGCTTTCAGGTGCAGTGTGTGGCACAGCCTGGGCACTCTGTGGGTAGGCAGGGCTTTCTGTGCTGGCACCTTTTCCCTGCGAGGAATCCTCATTTGGATCGGGTTTGGATCGGATGGCCGGCTGTGGTGGGCGGGGCTGACCAAAGGGGGGACAGCAGCCCCTGTTTCCCGGGACAGAAAGCTTGTGAGGTTTGGCTTTCAGGTGCAGTGTGTGGCACAGTCTGGGCACTCTGTGGGCAGGCAGGGCTTTCTGTGCTGGCACCTTTTCCCTGCGAGGAATCCTCATTTGGATCTGGTTTGGATCGGGTGGCCGGCAATGGTGGGGCGGGGCTGACCAAAGGGGGGACAGCAGCCCTGTTTCCCGGGACAGAAAGCTTGTGAGGTTTGGCTTTCAGGTGCAGTGTGTGGCGCAGCCTGGGGTGTCCGTGGGCAGGCAGGGCTTTCTGTGCTGGCACCTTTTCCCTGCGAGGAATCCTCATTTGGATCGAGTTTTGGGGGGGCTGCTAAAATGGCGGGGCGGGGGTGACCAAAGGGGGGACAGCAGCCCTGTTTCCCGGGACAGAAAGCTTGTGAGGTTTGGCTTTCAGGTGCATTGTGTGGCTCAGCCTGGGCACTCTGTGGGCAGGCAGGGCTTTCTGTGCTGGCACCTTTTCCCTGCGAGGAATCCTCATTTGGATCGGGTTTGGATCGGGTGGCCGGCAGAGGTGGGCGGGGCTGACCAAAGGGGGGACAGCAGCCCTGTTTCCCGGGACAGAAAGCTTGTGAGGTTTGGCTTTCAGGTGCATTGTGTGGCACAGCCTGGGCACTCTGTGGGCAGGCAGGGCTTTCTGTGCTGGCACCTTTTCCCTGCGAGGAATCCTCATTTGGATCGAGTTTTGGGGGGGCTGCTAAAATGGCGGGGCGGGGCTGACCAAAGGGGGGACAGCAGCCCTGTTTCCCGGGACAGAAAGCTTGTGAGGTTTGGCTTTCAGGTGCAGTGTGTGGCGCAGCCTGGGGTGTCCGTGGGCAGGCAGGGCTTTCTGTGCTGGCACCTTTTCCCTGCGAGGAATCCTCATTTGGGTCGAGTTTTGGGGGGGCTGCTAAAATGGCGGGGCGGGGCTGACGAAAGTGGGGACAGCAGCCCTGTTTCCCGGGACAGAAAGCTTGTGAGGTTTGGCTTTCAGGTGCAGTGTGTGGCACAGCCTGGGCACTCTGTGGGCAGGCAGGGCTTTCTGTGCTGGCACCTTTTCCCTGCGAGGAATCCTCATTTGGGTCGGGTTTGGATCGGGTGGCCGGCAATGGCGGGGCGGGGCTGACCAAAGGGGGGACAGCAGCCCTATTTTCCGGGACAGAAATCTTGTGAGGTTTGGCTTTCAGGTTCATTGTGTGGCGCAGCCTGGGGTGTCCGTGGGCAGGCAGGGCTTTCTGTGCTGGCACCTTTTCCCTGCGAGGAATCCTCATTTGGATCGAGTTTTGGGGGGGCTGCTAAAATGGCGGGGCGGGGGTGACCAAAGGGGGGACAGCAGCCCTGTTTCCCGGGACAGAAAGCTTGTGAGGTTTGGCTTTCAGGTGCAGTGTGTGGCGCAGCCTGGGGTGTCCGTGGGCAGGCAGGGCTTTCTGTGCTGGCACCTTTTCCCTGCGAGGAATCCTCATTTGGATCGAGTTTTGGGGGTCTGCTAAAATGGCGGGGCGGGGCTGACCAAAGGGGGGACAGCAGCCCTGTTTCCCGGGACAGAAAGCTTGTGAGGTTTGGCTTTCAGGTGCAGTGTGTGGCTCAGCCTGGGCACACTGTGGGCAGGCAGGGCTTTCTGTGCTGGCACCTTTTCCCTGCGAGGAATCCTCATTTGGATCTGGTTTGGATCGGGTGGCCGGCAATGGTGGGGCGGGGCTGACCAAAGGGGGGACAGCAGCCCTGTTTCCCGGGACAGAAAGCTTGTGAGGTTTGGGTTTCAGGTGCAGTGTGTGGCACAGCCTGGGCACTCTGTGGGCAGGCAGGGCTTTCTGTGCTGGCACCTTTTCCCTGCGAGGAATCCTCATTTGGGTCGGGTTTGGATCGGGTGGCCGGCAATGGCAGGGCGGGGCTGACCAAAGGGGGGACAGCAGCCCTGTTTCCCGGGACAGAAAGCTTGTGAGGTTTGGCTTTCAGGTGCAGTGTGTGGCGCAGCCTGGGGTGTCCGTGGGCAGGCAGGGCTTTCTGTGCTGGCACCTTTTCCCTGCGAGGAATCCTCATTTGGATCGAGTTTTGGGGGGGCTGCTAAAATGGCGGGGCGGGGCTGACCAAAGGGGGGACAGCAGCCCTGTTTCCCGGGACAGAAAGCTTGTGAGGTTTGGCTTTCAGGTGCAGTGTGTGGCGCAGCCTGGGGTGTCCGTGGGCAGGCAGGGCTTTCTGTGCTGGCACCTTTTCCCTGCGAGGAATCCTCATTTGGATCGAGTTTTGGGGGGGCTGCTAAAATGGCGGGGCGGGGGTGACCAAAGGGGGGACAGCAGCCCTGTTTCCCGGGACAGAAAGCTTGTGAGGTTTGGCTTTCAGGTGCATTGTGTGGCTCAGCCTGGGCACTCTGTGGGCAGGCAGGGCTTTCTGTGCTGGCACCTTTTCCCTGCGAGGAATCCTCATTTGGATCGGGTTTGGATCGGGTGGCCGGCAATGGCGGGGCGGGGGCTGACCAAAGGGGGACAGCAGCCCTGTTTCCCGGGACAGAAAGCTTGTGAGGTTTGGCTTTCAGGTGCAGTGTGTGGCGCAGCCTGGGGTGTCCGTGGGCAGGCAGGGCTTTCTGTGCTGGCACCTTTTCCCTGCGAGGAATCCTCATTTGGATCGAGTTTTGGGGGGGCTGCTAAAATGGCGGGGCGGGGCTGACCAAAGGGGGGACAGCAGCCCTGTTTCCCGGGACAGAAAGCTTGTGAGGTTTGGCTTTCAGGTGCAGTGTGTGGCACAGCCTGGGCACTCTGTGGGCAGGCAGGGCTTTCTGTGCTGGCACCTTTTCCCTGCGAGGAATCCTCATTTGGGTCGGGTTTGGATCGGGTGGCCGGCAATGGCGGGGCGGGGCTGACCAAAGGGGGGACAGCAGCCCTGTTTCCCGGGACAGAAAGCTTGTGAGGTTTGGCTTTCAGGTGCAGTGTGTGGCGCAGCCTGGGGTGTCCGTGGGCAGGCAGGGCTTTCTGTGCTGGCACCTTTTCCCTGCGAGGAATCCTCATTTGGATCGAGTTTTGGGGGGGCTGCTAAAATGGCGGGGCGGGGCTGACCAAAGGGGGGACAGCAGCCCTGTTTCCCGGGACAGAAAGCTTGTGAGGTTTGGCTTTCAGGTGCAGTGTGTGGCGCAGCCTGGGGTGTCCGTGGGCAGGCAGGGCTTTCTGTGCTGGCACCTTTTCCCTGCGAGGAATCCTCATTTGGATCGAGTTTTGGGGGGGCTGCTAAAATGGCGGGGCGGGGGTGACCAAAGGGGGGACAGCAGCCCTGTTTCCCGGGACAGAAAGCTTGTGAGGTTTGGCTTTCAGGTGCATTGTGTGGCTCAGCCTGGGCACTCTGTGGGCAGGCAGGGCTTTCTGTGCTGGCACCTTTTCCCTGCGAGGAATCCTCATTTGGATCGGGTTTGGATCGGGTGGCCGGCAGTGGTGGGCGGGGCTGACCAAAGGGGGGACAGCAGCCCTGTTTCCCGGGACAGAAAGCTTGTGAGGTTTGCCTTTCAGGTCCAGTGTGTGGCTCAGCCTGGGGTGTCCGTGGGCAGGCAGGGCTTTCTGTGCTGGCACCTTTTCCCTGCGAGGAATCCTCATTTGGATCGGGTTTGGATCGGGTGGCCGGCAGTGGTGGGCGAGGCTGACCAAGGTGGGGGACAGCAGCCCTGTTTCCCGGGACAGAAAGGTTGTGAGGTTTGGCTTTCAGGTGCAGTGTGTGGCACAGCCTGGGCACTCTGTGGGCAGGCAGGGCTTTCTGTGCTGGCACCTTTTCCCTGCGAGGAATCCTCATTTGGATCGAGTTTTGGGGGGGCTGCTAAAATGGCGGGGCGGGGCTGACCAAAGGGGGGACAGCAGCCCTGTTTCCCGGGACAGAAAGCTTGTGAGGTTTGGCTTTCAGGTGCAGTGTGTGGCGCAGCCTGGGGTGTCCGTGGGCAGGCAGGGCTTTCTGTGCTGGCACCTTTTCCCTGCGAGGAATCCTCATTTGGATCGGGTTTTGGGGGGGCTGCTAAAATGGCGGGGCGGGGCTGACCAAAGTGGGGACAGCAGCCCTGTTTCCCGGGACAGAAAGCTTGTGAGGTTTGGCTTTCAGGTGCAGTGTGTGGCACAGCCTGGGCACTCTGTGGGCAGGCAGGGCTTTCTGTGCTGGCACCTTTTCCCTGCGAGGAATCCTCATTTCGATCGGGTTTGGATCGGGTGGCCGGCAATGGCGGGGCGGGGCTGACCAGAGGGGGGATAGCAGCCCTGTTTCCCGGGACAGAAAGCTTGTGAGGTTTGGCTTTCAGGTGCAGTGTGTGGCACAGCCTGGGCACTCTGTGGGCAGGCAGGGCTTTCTGTGCTGGCA
>NW_026990918.1:0-33961 GCF_036250125.1 Pseudopipra pipra
TTTCTGGGGTGATTTCGGGGGGTTTTTTGGGGTGATTTTTTGGGATACTTTTTGAGGGCCTTATGTGGGATTTTGGGATGACTTTTGGGGTGTTTTGGGGGCGATTTTTGAGGTGATTTTTGGGGTGATTTTTGAGAGTCTGAAGTGGGATTTTGGGGTGATTTTTGGGGTATTTTGGGGGTGTTTCTGGGGTGATTTTTGGGATGTTTTTGGGATGATTTTTGGGGTATTTTTGAGGTGGTTTCTGGGGTGATTTTTGGGGTGTTTTTTTGAGAGTCTTAGGTGGGATTTTGGGGTGATTTTTGGTGATTTTTTGATGTGGTTTGTTGTTGATTTTTGGGGTGGTTTTGGGGTGATTTTTGGTTGATTTTTTTGTTGGGTTTTGGGATGTTTTTGGGATGATTTTTGGGGTGATTTCTTGGGGTCCCAGGGTGGGATTTTGGGGTGATTTTTGGGGTGATTTGGGGTGATTTTTGGGCTGGTTTTGGGATGTTTCTGGGGTGATTTTTGAGATTTTTTGGGGTGATTTTGGGATGTTTCTGGGATGATTTTTGGGGTGTTTTTGGGGTGATTTTTGGTGTGTTTTTGGAGTGTTTGTGGGGTGATTTTTGGGATATTTCTGGGTTGATTTTTGGATGCCTTTTGGGTGTGTTTTGGGATGGTTTTTGAGGTGTTTTGGGGTGATTTTTGGGATTTTTTGGGGTGATTTTGGGTGTTTTTTTTGGTGTGTTTTGGGGGTAATTTTGGGTGATTTTGGGGTGTTTTTGTGTTGATTTTTGGGGTGGTTTGGGGGTGAATTTTGGGGTGATTTTGGGTGAATTTTTTGTCTGTTTTTGGGCTGTTTCTGGGGTGATTTTTTGGGGTGTTTTTTGGGGTGTTTTTGGGGTGATTTTTGGGATATTTCTGGGTTGATTTTTGGGTTGTTTTTGATGTGTTTTGGGTGTGTTTTGGGATGATTTTTGAGGTGTTTTCGGGTGATTTTTGGGATGTTTCTGGGGTGATCTTTGGGGTGATTTTGGGTGATTTTTAGGTGGGTTTTTTGGGGTGGTTTTGGGGTGATTTTTGGGATGTTTCTGGAATGATTTTTGGGGTGGTTTGGGGGTGATTTTGGGGTGATTTTGGGGTGATTTTTTTTGTGTGTTTCTGGGGTGATTTTTGGGATGTTCTTGGGGTGATTTTTTGGTGTGGTTTTGAGGTGATTTTTGGTTTTTTTGGGGGTGATTTTTGGGTGCGGTTTTGATGTGATTTTTGGGGTGATTTTTGATGTGGTTTGGGGTGATTTTTGGGATTTTTTTAGGGTGATTTTTGGGGTGGTTTTAGGGTGATTTTGTGTTGATTTTTGGGGTGGTTTGGGGATGATTTTTGGGGTATTTCTGGGATGAATTTTGGGGTGATTTTTGAGATTTTTTGGGGTGATTTTTGGGGTGGTTTTGGGGTGATTTTTGGGGTTTTTCTGGAGTGATTTTGGATGATTTTTTGGTGTGTTTTTGGGATGTTTCTGGGGTGATTTTGGGGATTTTTTGGGGGTGATTTTGGGTGATTTTTGGGGTGATTTTTGCGGTGTTTTTGGGGGTGATTTTTGGGGTATTTTTGTGTTGATTTTTGGGGTGATTTTTGAGAGCCTTAAGCGGGATTTTGAGGGATTTTTGGGGTGATTTTTGGGACATTTTGGGTCAAATTTTGGGCTGATTTTCTTGTTTCTCCCACAGGGATTTTGGGGTCCCAGGGGTGGTTTTGGGGTGATTTTGGGGTGATTTTTGGTGATTTTTTGATGTGGTTTTTTATTGATTTTTGGGGTGGTTTTGGGGTGTTTTTGGGGTAATTTTTGGTGATTTTTTTGTGGGTTTTTTGGGATATTTTTGGGGGTGTCTTGGGTGATTTTTGGGGTGTTTTTGGGCTGATTTTTGGGGTGTTTTTGGGCTGAGTTTTGGGTGTGGTTTTGGGATATTTCTGGGTTGATTTTTGGGTGGTTTTGGATGCCTTTTGGGTGTGTTTTGGGATGATTTTTTCGGTGTTTTGGGGTAATTTTTGGGGTGGTTTTTGAGGTATTTTTTGGGATATTTTTGGGGTGATTTTGGGTGATTTTTTGGTGTGTTTTGGGGGCAATTTTGGGTGATTTTTGGGGTGGTTTTGTGTTGATTTTTGGGGGGGTTTGGGGGTGGTTTTTGGGGTGATTTTGGGTGATTTTTTTGTGTGTGTTTTTGGGCTGTTTCTGGGGGTGATTTTTGGGATGTTTTTGGGGTGATTTTGGGTTTTTTTCTGGAGTCATTTTGGGTGATTTTTTGGTGTGTTTTTGGGATGTTTCTGGGTTGATTTTTGGGTGGTTTTGGATACCTTTTGGGTGTGTTTTGGGATGATTTTTTCGGTGTTTTGGGGTAATTTTTGGGGTGGTTTTTGAGGTATTTTTGGGATATTTTTGGGGTGATTTTGGGTGATCTTTTGGTGTGTTTTGGGGGTAATTTTGGGTGATTTTTGGGGTGGTTTTGTGTTGATTTTTGGGGTGGTTTGGGGGGGGGTTGGGGGTGATTTTTGGGGTGATTTTTGGGGTGATTTTAGGATGTTTCTGGGGTGGTTTTTGAGGTGTTTTTGGGGTGATTTTTGGTGTTTTTGAGCTGTTTCTGGGGTGACTTTTGGATGTTTTTGGGGTGATTTTCGAGGGTCTTAAGTGTGATTTTGGATGATTTTTTTGGGATGATTTTTTGGGACTCCTGGGGTGGGATTTTGGGCTGATTTTTGGGATGTTTTGGGTCGAATTTTGTGGTAATTTTTGTCTTTCCCTGGCAGGGGGAGGGTCCCTCTGCCGGGGGTCTCCCCCCGGAGCTGGTTCCCGACGGGGGGGGGTCCCCGTGGGGCTCCTCAGGGTCTCGGGGGCCGCCGGGATTTGGGGGGTCCCAGGGAGGGATTTTGGGGTCCCAGGGGGGGTTTTTGGGGTGATTTTTGGGGTTTTTTTGTGTTGATTTTTGTGGTGGTTTTGGGGTGAGTTTTGCTGATTGTTTGAAGTGGTTTTTTATTGATTTTTGGGGTGGTTTTGGAATGATTTTTTTGTTTGTTTTTGGGATTTTTTTGGGTCTTTTTGGGTGATTTTTGGGGTGTTTTTGGGGGTGATTTTTGGATGATTTTTTTGCTGATTTTTGGGATTTATTTTGGGTGGGTTTTGGGTGATTTTTGGGGTTATTTTGGGTGATTTTTGGGGTGATTTTGAGATGTTTTTGGGTGATTTTTGGGGTGTTTTTGGGGGTGATTTTTGGGGTATTTTTGTGTTGATTTTTGGGGTGATTTTTGAGAGCCTTAAGCGGGATTTTGAGGGATTTTTGGGGTGATTTTTGGGACATTTTGGGTCAAATTTTGGGCTGATTTTCTTGTTTCTCCCACAGGGGGAGGGTCCCTCTGCCGGGGGTCTCCCCCCGGAGCTGGTTCCCGACGGGGGGGTCCCCGTGGGGCTGCTCCGGGTCTCGGGGGCCCGCCGGGACCTGGGGGGTCCCTACGAGTGCCGGGTGGACTCGGGGGTCCCGCCCCCCGCCCGCGCCCTCGTCCGCCTCGTCGTCGCCTGTGAGACCAGCGGGGGGCGCCAGCGAGCGCGGGGGGAGGGGCTAAAGGGGGAGGGGGAGGGGCTGAGTCAGGGGGAGGGGCGATATGGGGAGGGGGAGGGGCGATATGGGGGAAGGGGAGGGGTTAAAGGGGAGGGGAGGGGCTAATTTAGGAAGAAGGGGAGGGGTTAATTTGTGGGAGGGGCTAATTTAGAAAGGGGGAGGGGCGATATGGGGGAGGGGGAGGGGTTAAGGGGGAAGGGGACGGATTAATTTGGGGGTGGGGCTAATGTGGGGGAGGGGGATTATGGGGGAGGGGCTGAGGGGGGAGGGGAGGGGCTAATTTAGGGGTGGGGCTAATTTGGAGGAGGGGGAGGGGCTAAGGAGGAAGGGGAGGGGTTAAATTGGGGGAGGAGCCAAGTTGGGGGAGGGGGAGGGGCAATATGGGGGGAGGGGGAGAGGCTTAAGGGAAGGGGAGGGGTTAATTTGTGGGAGGGGCTAATTTGGAAAGGGGGAGGGGTGATATGGGGGAGGGGGAAGGGTTTAAGGGGGAAGGGGACGGGTTAATTTGGGGGTGGGGCTAATTTGGGGGAGGGGGAATATGGGGGAGGGGCTGAGGGGGGAGGGGAGGGGCTAATTTGGGGGAGGAGCCAAGTGGAAGGAGGGGGATGGGCTAAGGAGGAAGGGGAGGGGTTAAATTGGGGGAGGAGCCAAGGTGGGGGAGGGGGAGGGGCAATATGGGGGGAGGGGGAGGGGCCAAAAGGGAAGGGGAGGGGTTAATTTGGGGGAGGGGCTAATTTGGGGAGGGGTTAATTTGGGGGAGGGGCAATATGGGGGAGGGCTAAGGAGGAAGGGGAGGGGTTAATTTAGGGGAGGAGCCAAATTGGGGAGGGGGAGGGGCAATATGGGGGGAGGGGGAGAGGCTTAAAGGGAAGGGGTTAATTTGTGGGAGGGGCTAATTTGGAAAGGGGGAGGGGCTAATTTGGGGAAGGGGAGGGGCTAATTTGGGGAGGGGTTAATTTGGGGGAGGGGTTTATTTGGGGGAGGGGCAATATGGGGGAGGGGCTACGGGGGAAGGGGAGGGGCTAATTTGGGGAGGAGACGATTTGGGGGAGGGGCCAATTTCGAGACAATTGGGGAGGGGCTAATTGGGGGAGGGGCCAATTTGGGGGTAAAGGGGAAAGGGGGGAGGGGTCAACCGGAGTGGGGAAAGAGGGAGGAGCCAATTTGGGGGAAGGGCTAATTCTGGGGAGGAGCCAATGGTGGGCGTGGCCACAGGCAGGCCCCGCCTTTTTAAGCCCCTCCCTTTGGCACAGACGGCCCCGAGTTGGAGGAGGAGGCGGAGCCTGAGGGAGGGGCGTGGCCCTCACCCACAGGGGCGGGGGCCAGCACAGAAAGGGGCGGGGCCAGCACAGAAAGGGGCGGGGCCTGTCACTGTCCTGATCCCCGACGGGGGCCACGGCGGCGACGCTTCGGTGCCGGGCCAGGGGGGTGCCGGGGGTGGAGCTGAACTGGGAGCAACTGGGAGAGACGGGGTGAGGCACTGGGAGGGACTGGGAGGGACTGGGAGGGACTGGGAGGGGATTGGGAGGGACTGGGAGGGACTGGGAGGGGACTGGGAGGGGATTGAGAGGGGATTGGGAGGGACTGGGAGGGGATTGGGAGGGACTGGGAGGGACTGGGAGGGACTGGGAGGGGACTGGGGAGGAACTGGGAGGGACTGGGACGGACTGGGAGGGACTGGGAGGGACTGGGAGGGGATTGGGAGGAGATTGGGAGGGACTGGGAGGGGACTGGGAGGGGATTGGGAGGGACTGGGACGGACTGGGAGGGACTGGGAGGGGATTGGGAGGGACTGGGAGGGGCTGGGAGGAACTGGGAGGAACTGGAGGGACTGGGAGGGACTGGGAGGGTACTGGGAGGGGATTGGGAGGGGATTGGGAGGGACTGGGAGGGGATTGGGAGGGGACTGGAGGGACTGGGAGGAACTGGGAGGAACTGGGAGGGACTGGGAGGGACTGGGAGGGGATTGGGAGGGACTGGGAGGGACTGGGAGGGGATTGGGAGGAGATTGGGAGGGACTGGGAGGGGATTGGGAGGGACTGGGAGGGGATTGGGAGGGACTGGGGGAGGGACTGGGAGGGGATTGGGAGGAACTGGGAGGGACTGGGAGGGACTGGGAGGGACTGGGAGGAGATTGGGGGGGACTGGGAGGGACTGGGATGGGACTGGGAGGGGATTGTTGGGGGATTGGGAGGGACTGGGAGGGACTGGGAAGGGACTGGGAGGGGATTGGGAGGGACTGGGAGGGACTGGGAGGGGATTGGGAGGGACTGGGAGGGACTGGGAGGGGACTGGGAGGGACTGGGTGGGGACTGGGAGGGACTGGGAGGGACTGGGGGGGACTGGGAGGGACTGGGAGGGATTGGGAGGGACTGGAAGGGACTGGGAGGGGATTGAGATGAAATGGGAGGAACTGGGAGGGACTGGGAGGGGACTGGGAGGGACTGACCCCCCCTCCCCCCCAACCCCCCTCCCAGTTTGGAGTTCCAGTCCCACCAGTGGCGGGAGGGCCCCTGGACCAGTTCCATCCGTTTTTGGCTTTGGTTGTGAGCAGTCCCTAAATGTTTGAGAGCTGAGTGTTTGAGCCTTTGGGCATTTCATTTGCAGGGGCGGTGTTGGGAGCAGCTGAAGAGAGAGGAGCCTTGTAGGTGAGTTGGGGAGGCAGCAGGAGGAGCGGGGATCCACTGCAGCTTTAGAGATGCCCTCTAATTTTGTCTCTCGCTCACTCAGGTATCCCAGAAGATGACAGCACCTTGTCCAGCTGTGGTCAGAGCCAGCGACACGAGGACCTGCCTCGTTGAGAGTGAGTAGAGGGATGGTGGGGGCTGGGGCCACGTGCCACGCTAGTCAGATCTGGAGTCTGGTTTTCTTTCTCGCAGTTGACTGCTAGTAGTGTGGCGATGGCAGGAACCCCTGAGGCACGTTTACTGGATGGGTTAAGGATTTTGTTGTTTGGGTTTGTTTTTTCTTTGTTTTCAGCTGCAGAGCTGTCAGCCTAGGAGGCTCTAGGCACCGGAGGGGAGGTGATCCAGGTGAGTACCTGTGAGCAAGGTGAGCATTGATTCCAGGACAGAACTAGATGGTCTTTTACAGGTGTTGTGGTGAATCTGTGCACATGCTTTGTTTCTTGTGTTTTCCAGGAGTTCTGCCACCTTCTAACAGACAGACCAATGTTTCAGGGACCCTGCTGGTAAGAGGTCACTGGGGAGGAGAGGTAGGTAGGAGCTCCCACAGGAAAGCCATCCTTTCAGGCAGTATCTCAGTATGTACATTTGCTTTTGGTTTTTTTACTTTGCAAAGAATGTGTGCAGCCTCAGAGGGTTGGAGCCACCTGCCAATTAGGTTTGATGGTCTTCAGCTGCCTGTGTGAGTAATCTCCTAGTACTACGAGGGTCATCAATTAAGGCTCAACCTCTTCCAGTTGTAGCTGCTATCCAGCCTGCCTTTGGCAATGGAGGAGCCTTCAGGTTGAGTCGGGGAGGTAGGAGGAGGTGCTGGGTGTTTCAGAGACACCACGTAACTTTTTTTCCTCACTCACCCAGGTACGGCACACGGTGATGGCAGCAGCCTCTGACTCGAGTTGGAGCCAGTGGCCCAAGAACCTCTCAGCTCAGGGGAGGGTGAGTAGCCAATTGCAGGGTTATCTCCCAGTGCTGCCCAACTCTTGTGTCAGTTTCGCTTTTCTTTCTCATAGCGACCGAGTCAGGGATCACAGGACCCTCTGAGCCAGCCGGGCGTCCTTCCTTTGCATCGAAGATGGATTCACATCCCCGACTATAGGAAAGATAAGTGGAGGACTCCCACCTGGAGAGGGGATGGGAGCTGGGTCCAGTTTTATGGTTAGGAGGGAGGGATTTTTGAATTAGCATAGGGGAAAGGGTCTGCCCTAAGAGGCCCTTGGAACACGTAGGAGGAGCAGTTTACTTTCCATCACTGGGGTAGGATGTGCAGGGCAGAGTCGTTCAGGTCTGTGTCATGTCCTTTGTCCAGTCTGTGTTTTGTGTCTTACAATTCACAATCACAATTCACAATTGTTGCACCACAGCAGTTGTCCAGAAATGTGCCACTGGAGTTTGTGTTTGGCCTGGAACTGCTCTGCTCTGCAGTGTAGACTTGAGGATAGGTGGAGTAGGAAGGAGACTTCACAGGTAACCTGTGATAGGCTCAGCCACTCAGGGCAGCAGTTCTCAGGTCCTCCTGGAGGCAGCCCCTGCCTGCAGCGTGTGTGCAGTCACGAGAGCGGGCTTTTCCAGAGACGATGGGACTGGTACAGCAGGGCCTTAAAGTTAGGTCAGTGTTTGTTTGTGCAGGTTGTCTTCAGACCCCAGATGGCTTGTCTAAAGAGAAATTAGAATTGCACAGCAGTTAAGGTCCCTCCATTTATATGGCTGACTTGGCTAACTCATTTCTTTGCGGTGTCAGAGGGACTGGATGTAAAGCAGAGATAAACAGAAGAGGCTGGAGGAGGAGAGTCAGAAGGTGGCTTCTCATGTGAGGTCAGAGCCAAGACATGACTTTTGGCCCTAGGTTTACTTGATCATTTGGATGGTTTGGTGGCTTAGTTTTGTGGTTTTTTGGTTTTTTTTAAGATGCAGAGCCCTCAGCCTAGCAGACGATAGGCACCAGAGGGAAGCTGAGCCCGGTGAGCAAGGTGAGCAGTGACTGCAGGACACAACCAGCTGCTCTTTTGTGGGCAGGGTACTTGTGGTGAATCTGTGTACATACTTGTTTTTTTGTTTTCCAGGCAATGCACCAACTTCTAACGTACAGTCCAGCGTGACAGGGACCCTGCCTGTAAGAGGTCACGGTCAAGGGGTGTCAGACAGAAACTGCCATGGGAGCAGCATACTCTTGGGCAGTATATCAATTCTTACACTTGCCTCTGGGTTTTTTTGCAGGATATGTAGGCAGCCTCACAGGGCTAAAGCCAACTCAAAGTGATGTGACGAACAAAATTTGGTCCTCTCGAGCAGCCCTTGTAGGTAATCTCCGAGTATAAAACGGATCAGCAATGAAGCATTGAGCTTTTTTGATTGCAGATGCCATCTGGCTAACCTTTGGGAGCAGATGAGCATTGGAGGTGAGTCGGGGAGGCAGCAGGAGGAGTAGGGATCGTGGGGGCTGGGGCCACGTGCCACACTACTCAGATAGGGTGTCTGGTTTTCTTTCTCACAGTTGACTGCTAGTAGTGTGGCGATGGCAGGAACCCCTGAGGCAGCCCAGGTGCCCCTCCTGTGCATCCAAGATGGCTTGGCGTCCCCGGCTCTGGGAAAGATAAGTGCGGGGCAAAGAGCCAGAGCGGGGTTGGGAGTGGGTGCAAGTGTGTGCCTGGCCTGGAGGGATTTTTGACATGAGTCCGGTGCACGGGGTATCCTGTGCCAGGTTATTTGGACTCATGAAAGGAAGGACTTGCTTTTTCTCTTTGGATTCACGTGTGCCGGGCAGAGCAGTTGCGGTCTGTGTCCCGTCCTTTGTCTGGTGCGTGTTTTGTGTCACGTGGTGTGTGTGGTCACAGGTAGGGGATGTGTCACTTGGGGTCAGCCTGGAGCTGCTCTGCCCTGCTGCGTGGATCAGTGGGTAGATGGAATATGGCTGGGAGTCTGACATCAAGATGTCAGTTCCCTTAGAGAGTGGAGCCGATGGCTGTCCAGTCTGTGAGCAGGATGGTCTTGCGATGCCCTGCTGGGGGGTCTAGAGTCCCGGCTAGGTAGAGTAGCAAAGAGTGTGTAGGGTTTAGAGGTTTTTGGCCTTGGTTGTGAGCAGTCCCTAAATGTCTGAGAGCTGAGTGTTTGAGCCTTTGGCCATTTCATTTGCAGGGGCGGTCTTGGGAGCAGCTGAAGAGAGAGGAGCCTTGTAGGTGAGTTGGGGAGGCAGCAGGAGGAGCGGGGATCCACTGCAGCTTTAGAGATGCCCTCTAATTTTGTCTCTCGCTCACTCAGGTATCCCAGAAGATGACAGCACCTTGTCCAACTGTGGTCAGAGCCAGTGACACGAGGACCTGCCTCGTTGAGAGTGAGTAGAGGGATGGTGGGGGCTGGGGCCACGTGCCACGCTAGTCAGATCTGGAGTCTGGTTTTCTTTCTCGCAGTTGACTGCTAGTAGTGTGACGATGGCAGGAACCCCTGAGGCAGCCCAGGTGCCCCTCCTGTGCATCCAAGATGGCTTGGCAACCCCGGCTCTGGGAAAGATAAGTGCGGGGCAAAGAGCCAGAGAGGGTTAGGAAGTCGTTTTTAAATTGTTTAGGCTCCTCTCATGATTTTTATTCTCTTAGGCTCCTCTCCGGATGTTTATTCTCTTAGGCTCCTCTCCTGATTTTTATTCTCTTAGGCTCCTCTCCTGATTTTTATTCTCTTAGGCTCCTCTCCTGATTTTAAGTTTTTTAGGCTCCTCTCCTGATTTTTATTCTCTTAGGCTCCTCTCCTGATTTTAATATTTTTAGGCTCCTCTCCTGATTTTTATTCTCTTAGGCTCCTCTCCTGATTTTAAGTTTTTTAGGCTCCTCTCCTGATTTTTATTCTCTTAGTCTCCTCTCTTGATTTTAAGTTTTTTAGGCTCTTCTCCTGATTTTTATTCTCTTAGTCTCCTCTCTTAATTTTAAGTTTTTTAGGCTCTTCTCCTGATTTTTATTCTCTTAGGCTCCTCTCTTGATTTTTATTCTCTTAGGCTCCTCTCCTGATTTTTATTCTCTTAGGCTCTTCTCCTGATTTTTATTCTCTTAGGCTCCTCTCCTGATTTTAATTTTTTTAGGCTCCTCTCCTGATTTTAATTTTTTTAGGCTCCTCTCCTGATTTTAATTTTTTTAGGCTCCTCTCCTGATTTTAATTTTTTTAGGCTCCTCTCCTGATTTTTATTCTCTTAGGCTCCTCTCCTGATTTTTATTCTCTTAGGCTCCTCTCCTGATTTTTATTCTCTTAGGCTCCTCTCCTGATTTTTATTCTCTTAGGCTCCTCTCCTGATTTTTATTCTCTTAGGCTCTTCTCCTGATTTTTATTCTCTTAGGCTCTTCTCCTGATTTTAAATTTTTTAGGCTCCTCTCTTGATTTTTATTCTCTTAGGCTCCTCTCCTGATTTTTATTCTCTTAGGCTCCTCTCCTGATTTTTATTTTTTTAGGATCCTCTCCTGATTTTTATTCTCTTAGGCTCCTCTTCTGATTTTAATTTTTTTAGGCTCCTCTCCTGATTTTAATTTTTTTAGGCTCCTCTCCTGATTTTTATTCTCTTAGGCTCCTCTCCTGATTTTTTTTCTCTTAGGCTCCTCTCCTGATTTTAGTTTTTTTACGCTCCTCTCCTTATTTTAATAATTTTAGGCTCCTCTCCTGATTTTAATTTTTTTAGGCTCCTCTCCTGATTTTTATTCTCTTAGGCTCCTCTCCTGATTTTAAGTTTTTTAGGCTCCTCTCCTGATTTTTATTCTCTTAGGCTCCTCTCCTGATTTTAAGTTTTTTAGGCTCCTCTTCTGATTTTTATTCTCTTAGGCTCCTTTTCTGATTTTTATTCTCTTAGGCTCCTCTCCTGATTTTTATTCTCTTAGGCT
The DNA here is from genome assembly GCF_036250125.1 of Pseudopipra pipra. Taxonomy (NCBI): domain Eukaryota; kingdom Metazoa; phylum Chordata; class Aves; order Passeriformes; family Pipridae; genus Pseudopipra; species Pseudopipra pipra. Next base: position 11,125 of record NW_026990918.1, read on the forward strand.
CCTCTCCTGATTTTTATTCTCTTGGGCTCCTCTCCTGATTTTTATTCTCTTAGGCTCCTCTCCTGATTTTTATTCTCTTAGGCTCCTCTCCTGATTTTTATTCTCTTAGACTCCTCTCTTGATTTTTATTCTCTTGGGCTCCTCTCCTGATTTTTATTCTCTTAGGCTCCTCTCCTGATTTTCAGTTTTTTAGGCTCCTCTCCTGATTTTTATTCTCTTAGGCTCCTCTCCTGATTTTAAGTTTTTTAGGCTCCTCTTCTGATATTAAGTTTTTTAGGCTCCTCTCCTGATTTTTATTCTTTTAGGCTCCTCTCCTGATTTTAAGTTTTTTAGGCTCCTCTCCTGATTTTTAGTTTTTTAGGCTACTCTCCTGATTTTAAGTTTTTTAGGCTCCTCTCTTGATTTTTATTCTCTTAGGCTCCTCTCCTGATTTTAAGTTTTTTAGGCTCCTCTCCTGATTTTTATTCTCTTAGGCTCCTCTCCTGATTTTAAGTTTTTTAGGCTCCTCTTCTGATTTTTATTCTCTTAGGCTCCTTTTCTGATTTTTATTCTCTTAGGCTCCTCTCCTGATTTTAATATTTTTAGGCTCCTCCCCTGATTTTTATTCTCTTAGGCTCCTCTCCTGATTTTAATATTTTTAGGCTCCTCTCCTGATTTTTATTCTCTTAGGCTCCTCTCCTGATTTTAAGTTTTTTAGGCTCCTCTTCTGATATTAAGTTTTTTAGGCTCCTCTCCTGATTTTTATTCTTTTAGGCTCCTCTCCTTATTTTAAGTTTTTTAGGCTCCTCTCCTGATTTTTATTCTCTTAGGCTCCTCTTCTGATTTAAGTTTTTTAGGCTCCTCTCCTGATTTTTATTCTCTTAGGCTCCTCTCCTGATTTTCATTCTCTTAGGCTCCTCTCCTGATTTTTATTCTCTTAGGCTCCTCTCCTGCTTTTAATTTTTTTAGGCTCCTATGCTGATTTTTATTCTCTTAGGCTCCTCTCCTGATTTTTATTCTCTTAGGCTCCTGTCCTGCTTTTAATTTTTTTAGGCTCCACTTCTGATTTTTATTCTCTTAGGCTCCTCTCCTGATTTTTATTCTCTTAGGCTCCTCTCCTGATTTTAAGTTTTTTAGGCTCCTCTCCTGATTTTTATTCTTTTAGGCTCCTCTCCTTATTTTAAGTTTTTTAGGCTCCTCTCCTGATTTTCATTCTCTTAGGCTCCTCTCCTGATTTTTATTCTCTTAGGCTCCTCTCCTGCTTTTAATTTTTTTAGGCTCCTCTCCTGATTTTTATTCTCTTAGGCTCCTCTCCTGCTTTTAATTTTTTTAGGCTCCTCTCCTGATTTTTATTCTCTTAGGCTCCTCTCCTGATTTTTATTCTCTTAGGCTCCTCTCCTGATTTTTATTCTCTTAGGCTCCTCTCCTGATTTTAATTCTCTTAGGCACCTCTCCTGATTTTTATTCTCTTAGGCTCCTCTCTTGATTTTTATTCTCTTAGGCTCCTCTCCTGATTTTAATTCTCTTGGGCTCCTCTCCTGAATTTTATTCTCTTAGGCTCCTCTCCTGATTTTTATTCTCTTAGGCTCCTCTCCTGATTTTAATTTTTTTAGGCTCCTATGGTGATTTTTATTCTCTTAGGCTCCTCTCCTGATTTTTATTCTCTTAGGCTCCTCTCCTGATTTTTATTCTCTTAGGCTCCTCTTCTGATTTTAAGTTTTTTAGGCTCCTCTCCTGATTTTTATTCTCTTAGGCTCCTTTTCTGATTTTTATTCTCTTAGGCTCCTCTTCTGATTTTAAGTTTTTTAGGCTCCTCTCCTGATTTTTATTCTCTTAGGCTCCTCTCCTGATTTTTATTCTCTTAGGCTCCTCTTCTGATTTTAAGTTTTTTAGGCTCCTCTCCTGATTTTTATTCTCTTTGGCTCCTCTCCTGATTTTTTTTCTCTTAGGCTCCTCTCCTGATTTTTATTCTCTTAGGCTCCTCTCCTGATTTTTATTCTCTTAGGCTCCTCTCCTGCTTTTAATTTTTTTAGGCTCCTCTCCTGATTTTTCTTCTCTTAGGCTCCTCTCCTGATTTTTATTCTCTTAAGCTCCTCTCCTGATTTTAAGTTTTTTAGGCTCCTCTCCTGATTTTTATTCTCTTAGGCTCCTCTTCTGATTTTAAGTTTTTTAGGCTCCTCTCCTGATTTTTATTCTCTCAGGCTCCTCTCCTGATTTTTATTCTCTTAGGCTCCTTTTCTGATTTTTATTCTCTTAGGCTCCTCTTCTGATTTTAAGTTTTTTAGGCTCCTCTCCTGATTTTTATTCTCTTAGGCTCCTCTCCTGATTTTTATTCTCTTAAGCTCCTCTCCTGCTTTCAAGTTTTTTAGGCTCCTCTCCTGATTTTTATTCTCTTAGACTCCTGTCCTGCTTTCAAGTTTTTTAGGCTCCTCTCCTGATTTTTATTCTCTTAGGCTCCTCTCCTGATTTTTATTCTCTTAGGCTCCTCTCCTGATTTTTATTCTCTTAGGCTCCTCTCCTGATTTTTATTCTCTTAGGCTCCTCTCCTGATTTTTATTCTCTTAGGCTCCTCTTCTGAATTTAAGTTTTTTAGGCTCCTCTCCTGATTTTTATTCTCTTAGGCTCCTCTCCTGCTTTCAAGTTTTTTAGGCTCCTCTCCTGATTTTTATTCTCTTAGGCTCCTCTCCTGATTTTTATTCTCTTAGGCTCCTCTTCTGATTTTAAGTTTTTTAGGCTCCTCTCCTGATTTTTGTTCTCTTAGGCTCCTCTCTTGATTTTTATTCTCTTAGGCTCCTCTCCTGATTTTTATTCTCTTAGGCTCCTCTCTTGATTTTTATTCTCTTAGGCTCCTCTCCTGATTTTTATTCTCTTAGGCTCCTGTCCTGCTTTAAAGTTTTTTAGGCTCCTCTCCTGATTTTTATTCTCTTAGGCTCCTCTCCTGATTTTTATTCTCTTAGGCTCCTCTCCTGATTTTTATTCTCTTAGGCTCCTCTCCTGATTTTTACTCTCTTAGGCTCCTCTCCTGATTTTTATTCTCTTAGGCTCCTCTTCTGATTTTAAGTTTTTTAGGCTCCTCTCCTGATTTTTATTCTCTTAGGCTCCTCTCCTGATTTTTATTCTCTTAGACTCCTGTCTTGCTTTCAAGTTTTTTAGGCTCCTCTCCTGATTTTTATTCTCTTAGGCTCCTCTCCTGATTTTTACTCTCTTAGGCTCCTGTCCTGCTTTCAAGTTTTTTAGGCTCCTCTCCTGATTTTCACTCTCTTAGGCTCCTCTCCTGATTTTTATTCTCTTAGACTCCTGTCCTGCTTTCAAGTTTTTTAGGCTCCTCTCCTGATTTTTATTCTCTTAGGCTCCTCTCCTGATTTTTATTCTCTTAGGCTCCTCTTCTGATTTTAAGTTTTTTAGGCTCCTCTCCTGATTTTTATTCTCTTAGGCTCCTCTCCTGATTTTTATTCTCTTAGGCTCCTCTCCTGATTTTTATTCTCTTAGGCTCCTCTCCTGATTTTTATTCTCTTAGGCTCCTCTTCTGATTTTAAGTTTTTTAGGCTCCTCTCCTGATTTTTATTCTCTTAGGCTCCTCTATTGATTTTTATTCTCTTAGGCTCCTCTCCTGATTTTTATTCTCTTAGGCTCCTCTTCTGATTTTAAGTTTTTTAGGCTCCTCTCCTGATTTTTATTCTCTTAGGCTCCTCTCCTGATTTTTATTCTCTTAGGCTCCTCTCCTGATTTTTATTCTCTTAGGCTCCTCTCCTGATTTTTATTCTCTTAGGCTCCTCTTCTGATTTTAAGTTTTTTAGGCTCCTCTCCTGATTTTTGTTCTCTTAGGCTCCTCTCTTGATTTTTATTCTCTTAGGCTCCTCTCCTGATTTTTATTCTCTTAGGCTCCTCTCCTGATTTTTATTCTCTTAGGCTCCTCTCCTGATTTTTATTCTCTTAGGCTCCTCTTCTGATTTTAAGTTTTTTAGGCTCCTCTCCTGATTTTTATTCTCTTAGACTCCTGTCCTGCTTTCAAGTTTTTTAGGCTCCTCTCCTGATTTTTATTCTCTTAGGCTCCTCTTCTGATTTTAAGTTTTTTAGGCTCCTCTTCTGATATTAAGTTTTTTAGGCTCCTCTCCTGATTTTAAGTTTTTTAGGCTACTCTCCTGATTTTAAGTTTTTTAGGCTCCTCTCTTGATTTTTATTCTCTTAGGCTCCTCTCCTGATTTTAAGTTTTTTAGGCTCCTCTCCTGATTTTTATTCTCTTAGGCTCCTCTCCTGATTTTAAGTTTTTTAGGCTCCTCTTCTGATTTTTATTCTCTTAGGCTCCTTTTCTGATTTTTATTCTCTTAGGCTCCTCTCCTGATTTTTATTCTCTTAGGCTCCTCTCCTGATTTTTATTCTCTTAGGCTCCTCTCCTGATTTTAAGTTTTTTAGGCTCCTCTTCTGATATTAAGTTTTTTAGGCTCCTCTCCTGATTTTTATTCTTTTAGGCTCCTCTCCTTATTTTAAGTTTTTTAGGCTCCTCTCCTGATTTTTATTCTCTTAGGCTCCTCTTCTGATTTTAAGTTTTTTAGGCTCCTCTCCTGAGTTTTATTCTCTTAGGCTCCTCTCCTGATTTTTATTCTCTTAGGCTCCTCTCCTGATTTTTATTCTCTTAGGCTCCTCTCCTGATTTTTATTCTCTTAGGCTCCTCTCCTGATTTTTATTCTCTTAGGCTCCTCTTCTGATTTTAAGTTTTTTAGGCTCCTCTCCTGATTTTTATTCTCTTAGGCTCCTCTCCTGATTTTTATTCTCTTAGGCTCCTCTCCTGATTTTTATTCTCTTAGGCTCCTCTCCTGAGTTTTATTCTCTTAGGCTCCTCTCCTGAGTTTTATTCTCTTAGGCTCCTCTCCTGAGTTTTATTCTCTTAGGCTCCTCTCCTGATTTTAATTTTTTTAGGCTCCTCTCCTGATTTTTATTCTCTTAGGCTCCTCTCCTGATTTTAATTTTTTTAGGCTCCTCTCCTGATTTTTATTCTCTTAGGCTCCTCTCCTGATTTTTTTTTATTCTCTTAGGCTCCTCTCCTGATTTTTATTCTCTTAGGCTCCTCTCCTGATTTTTATTCTCTTAGGCTCCTCTCCTGATTTTTATTCTCTTAGGCTCCTCTCCTGATTTTAAGTTTTTTAGGCTCCTCTCCTGATTTTAAGTTTTTTAGGCTCCTCTCCTGATTTTAAGTTTTTTAGGCTCCTCTTCTGATTTTTATTCTCTTAGGCTCCTCTCCTGCTTTCAAGTTTTTTAGGCTCCTCTCCTGATTTTTATTCTCTTAGGCTCCTCTCCTGCTTTCAAGTTTTGTAGGCTCCTCTCTTGATTTTTATTCTCTTGGGCTCCTCTCTTGATTTTTATTCTCTTGGGCTCCTCTCTTGATTTTTATTCTCTTGGGCTCCTCTCCTGATTTTTATTCTCTTAGGCTCCTCTCCTGATTTTCAGTTTTTTAGGCTCCTCTCCTGATTTTTATTCTCTTAGGCTCCTCTCCTGATTTTTATTCTCTTAGGCTCCTCTCCTGATTTTTATTCTCTTAGGCTCCTCTCCTGATTTTAAGTTTTTTAGGCTCCTCTTCTGATATTAAGTTTTTTAGGCTCCTCTCCTGATTTTTATTCTTTTAGGCTCCTCTCTTTATTTTAAGTTTTTTAGGCTCCTCTCCTGATTTTTATTCTCTTAGGCTCCTCTCCTGATTTTTATTCTCTTAGGCCCCTCTTCTGATTTTTATTCTCTTAGGCTCCTCTCCTGCTTTCAAGTTTTTTAGGCTCCTCTCCTGATTTTTATTCTCTTAGGCTCCTCTCCTGATTTTTATTCTCTTAGGCTCCTCTCCTGATTTTTATTCTCTTAGGCTCCTCTCCTGATTTTTATTCTCTTAGGCTCCTATGCTGATTTTTATTCTCTTAGGCTCCTCTTCTGATTTTAATTTTTTTAGGCTCCTCTCCTGATTTTTATTCTCTTAGGCTCCTCTCCTGATTTTTATTCTCTTAGGCTCCTCTCCTGATTTTTATTCTCTTAGGCTCCTCTCCTGATTTTTATTCTCTTAGGCTCCTGTCCTGCTTTCAAGTTTTTTAGGCTCCTCTCCTGATTTTTATTCTCTTAGGCTCCTCTTCTGATTTTAAGTTTTTTAGGCTCCTCTCCTGATTTTTATTCTCTTAGGCTCCTCTCCTGATTTTTACTCTCTTAGGCTCCTGTCCTGCTTTCAAGTTTTTTAGGCTCCTCTCTTGATTTTTATTCTCTTAGGCTCCTCTCCTGATTTTTATTCTCTTAGGCTCCTCTCCTGCTTTCAAGTTTTTAGGCTCCTCTCCTGATTTTTATTCTCTTAGGCTCCTCTCCTGATTTTTATTCTCTTAGGCTCCTCTCCTGATTTTTATTCTCTTAGGCTCCTCTCCTGCTTTCAAGTTTTTTTAGGCTCCTCTCCTGATTTTTATTCTCTTAGGCTCCTCTTCTGATTTTAAGTTTTTTAGGCTCCTCTCCTGATTTTTATTCTCTTAGGCTCCTCTCCTGATTTTTATTCTCTTAGGCTCCTCTCTTGATTTTTATTCTCTTAGGCTCCTCTCCTGATTTTTTATTCTCTTAGGCTCCTCTTCTGATTTTAAGTTTTTTAGGCTCCTCTCCTGATTTTTATTCTCTTAGGCTCCTCTCCTGATTTTTATTCTCTTAGGCTCCTCTCCTGATTTTTACTCTCTTAGGCTCCTCTCTTGATTTTTATTCTCTTAGGCTCCTCTCCTGATTTTTTATTCTGTTAGGCTCCTCTTCTGATTTCCAGTTTTTTAGGCTCCTCTCCTGATTTTTATTCTCTTAGGCTCCTCTCCTGATTTTTATTCTCTTAGGCTCCTCTCCTGAATTTTTACTCTCTTAGGCTCCTCTCTTGATTTTTATTCTCTTAGGCTCCTCTCCTGATTTTTATTCTCTTAGGCTCCTCTTCTGCTTTCAAGTTTTTTAGGCTCCTCTCCTGATTTTTATTCTCTTAGGCTCCTCTCCTGATTTTTATTCTCTTAGGCTCCTCTCCTGATTTTTATTTCCTTAGGCTCCTGTCCTGATTTTTATTCTCTTAGGCTCCTGTCCTGATTTTTATTCTCTTAGGCTCCTCTTCTGAATTTAAGTTTTTTAGGCTCCTCTCCTGATTTTTATTCTCTTAGGCTCCTCTCCTGATTTTTATTCTCTTAGGCTCCTCTCCTGATTTTTATTCTCTTAGGCTCCTCTTCTGATTTTAAGTTTTTTAGGCTCCTCTCCTGATTTTTTATTCTCTTAGGCTCCTCTCCTGATTTTTATTCTCTTAGGCTCCTCTCCTGATTTTTATTCTCTTAGGCTCCTCTCCTGATTTTTATTCTCTTAGGCTCCTCTTCTGATTTTAAGTTTTTTAGGCTCCTCTCCTGATTTTTATTCTCTTAGGCTCCTCTCTTGATTTTTATTCTCTTAGGCTCCTCTCCTGATTTTTATTCTCTTAGGCTCCTCTCCTGATTTTTATTCTCTTAGGCTCCTCTCCTGATTTTTATTCTCTTAGGCTCCTCTCCTGATTTTTACTCTTTTAGGCTCCTCTCTTGATTTTTACTCTCCTGATTTTTACTCTTTTAGGCTCCTCTCTTGATTTTTATTCTCTTAGGCTCCTCTCCTGATTTTTATTCTCTTAGGCTCCTCTTCTGATTTCCAGTTTTTTAGGCTCCTCTCCTGATTTTTATTCTCTTAGGCTCCTCTCCTGATTTTTATTCTCTTAGGCTCCTCTCCTGATTTTTATTCTCTTAGGCTCCTCTCCTGATTTTTATTCTCTTAGGCTCCTCTCCTGATTTTTATTCTCTTAGGCTCCTCTCCTGATTTTTATTCTCTTAGGCTCCTCTTCTGAATTTAAGTTTTTTAGGCTCCTCTCCTGATTTTTATTCTCTTAGGCTCCTCTCCTGATTTTTATTCTCTTAGGCTCCTCTTCTGATTTTAAGTTTTTTAGGCTCCTCTCCTGATTTTTATTCTCTTAGGCTCCTCTCTTGATTTTTATTCTCTTAGGCTCCTCTCCTGATTTTTATTCTCTTAGGCTCCTCTCCTGATTTTTATTCTCTTAGGCTCCTCTCCTGATTTTTATTCTCTTAGGCTCCTGTCCTGCTTTCAAGTTTTTTAGGCTCCTCTCCTGATTTTTATTCTCTTAGGCTCCTCTCCTGATTTTTATTCTCTTAGGCTCCTCTCCTGATTTTTATTCTCTTAGGCTCCTCTCCTGATTTTTACTCTCTTAGGCTCCTCTCCTGATTTTTATTCTCTTAGGCTCCTCTCCTGATTTTTATTCTCTTAGGCTCCTCTTCTGATTTTAAGTTTTTTAGGCTCCTCTCCTGATTTTTATTCTCTTAGGCTCCTCTCCTGATTTTTATTCTCTTAGGCTCCTCTCCTGATTTTTATTCTCTTAGGCTCCTCTCCTGCTTTCAAGTTTTTTAGGCTCCTCTCCTGATTTTTATTCTCTTAGGCTCCTCTCCTGATTTTTATTCTCTTAGGCTCCTCTCCTGATATTTATTCTCTTAGGCTCCTCTCCTGATTTTTATTCTCTTAGGCTCCTCTTCTGATTTTAAGTTTTTTTAGGCTCCTCTCCTGATTTTTATTCTCTTAGGCTCCTCTCCTGATTTTTATTCTCTTAGACTCCTGTCCTGCTTTCAAGTTTTTTAGGCTTTTCTCCTGATTTTTATTCTCTTAGGCTCCTCTCCTGATTTTTATTCTGTTAGGCTCCTCTCCTGATTTTTACTCTCTTAGGCTCCTCTCCTGATTTTTATTCTCTTAGGCTCCTCTCTTGATTTTTATTCTCTTAGGCTCCTCTCCTGATTTTTTATTCTCTTAGGCTCCTCTCCTGCTTTCAAGTTTTTTAGGCTCCTCTCCTGATTTTTATTCTCTTAGGCTCCTCTCCTGCTTTCAAGTTTTTAGGCTCCTCTCCTGATTTTTATTCTCTTAGGCTCCTCTCCTGATTTTTTATTCTCTTAGGCTCCTCTCCTGATTTTTATTCTCTTAGGCTCCTCTCCTGATTTTTATTCTCTTAGGCTCCTCTCCTGCTTTCAAGTTTTTTAGGCTCCTCTCCTGATTTTTATTCTCTTAGGCTCCTCTCCTGATTTTTATTCTCTTAGGCTCCTCTTCTGCTTTCAAGTTTTTTAGGCTCCTCTCCTGATTTTTATTCTCTTAGGCTCCTCTCCTGATTTTAAGTTTTTTAGGCTCCTCTCCTGATTTTTATTCTCTTAGGCTCCTCTCCTGATTTTAAGTTTTTTAGGCTCCTCTTCTGATTTTATTCTCTTAGGCTCCTTTTCTGATTTTTATTCTCTTAGGCTCCTCTCCTGATTTTTATTCTCTTAGGCTCCTCTCCTGATTTTTATTCTCTTAGGCTCCTCTCCTGATTTTAAGTTTTTTAGGCTCCTCTTCTGATATTAAGTTTTTTAGGCTCCTCTCCTGATTTTTATTCTTTTAGGCTCCTCTCCTTATTTTAAGTTTTTTAGGCTCCTCTCCTGATTTTTATTCTCTTAGGCTCCTCTTCTGATTTTAAGTTTTTTTAGGCTCCTCTCCTGAGTTTTATTCTCTTAGGCTCCTCTCCTGATTTTTATTCTCTTAGGCTCCTCTCCTGATTTTTATTCTCTTAGGCTCCTCTCCTGATTTTTTATTCTCTTAGGCTCCTCTCCTGATTTTTATTCTCTTAGGCTCCTCTTCTGATTTTAAGTTTTTTAGGCTCCTCTCCTGATTTTTATTCTCTTAGGCTCCTCTCCTGATTTTTATTCTCTTAGGCTCCTCTCCTGATTTTTATTCTCTTAGGCTCCTCTCCTGAGTTTTATTCTCTTAGGCTCCTCTCCTGAGTTTTATTCTCTTAGGCTCCTCTCCTGAGTTTTATTCTCTTAGGCTCCTCTCCTGATTTTAATTTTTTTAGGCTCCTCTCCTGATTTTTATTCTCTTAGGCTCCTCTCCTGATTTTAATTTTTTTAGGCTCCTCTCCTGATTTTTATTCTCTTAGGCTCCTCTCCTGATTTTTATTCTCTTAGGCTCCTCTCCTGATTTTTATTCTCTTAGGCTCCTCTCCTGATTTTATTCTCTTAGGCTCCTCTCCTGATTTTAAGTTTTTTAGGCTCCTCTCCTGATTTTAAGTTTTTTAGGCTCCTCTCCTGATTTTAAGTTTTTTTAGGCTCCTCTTCTGATTTTTATTCTCTTAGGCTCCTCTCCTGCTTTCAAGTTTTTTAGGCTCCTCTCCTGATTTTTATTCTCTTAGGCTCCTCTCCTGATTTTTATTCTCTTAGGCTCCTCTCCTGCTTTCAAGTTTTGTAGGCTCCTCTCTTGATTTTTATTCTCTTGGGCTCCTCTCTTGATTTTTATTCTCTTGGGCTCCTCTCTTGATTTTTATTCTCTTGGGCTCCTCTCCTGATTTTTATTCTCTTAGGCTCCTCTCCTGATTTTCAGTTTTTTAGGCTCCTCTCCTGATTTTTATTCTCTTAGGCTCCTCTCCTGATTTTTATTCTCTTAGGCTCCTCTCCTGATTTTTATTCTCTTAGGCTCCTCTCCTGATTTTAAGTTTTTTAGGCTCCTCTTCTGATATTAAGTTTTTTAGGCTCCTCTCCTGATTTTTATTCTTTTAGGCTCCTCTCTTTATTTTAAGTTTTTTAGGCTCCTCTCCTGATTTTTATTCTCTTAGGCTCCTCTCCTGATTTTTATTCTCTTAGGCCCCTCTTCTGATTTTTATTCTCTTAGGCTCCTCTCCTGCTTTCAAGTTTTTTAGGCTCCTCTCCTGATTTTTATTCTCTTAGGCTCCTCTCCTGATTTTTATTCTCTTAGGCTCCTCTCCTGATTTTTATTCTCTTAGGCTCCTCTCCTGATTTTTATTCTCTTAGGCTCCTATGCTGATTTTTATTCTCTTAGGCTCCTCTTCTGATTTTAATTTTTTTTAGGCTCCTCTCCTGATTTTTATTCTCTTAGGCTCCTCTCCTGATTTTTATTCTCTTAGGCTCCTCTCCTGATTTTTATTCTCTTAGGCTCCTCTCCTGATTTTTATTCTCTTAGGCTCCTGTCCTGCTTTCAAGTTTTTTTAGGCTCCTCTCCTGATTTTTATTCTCTTAGGCTCCTCTTCTGATTTTAAGTTTTTTAGGCTCCTCTCCTGATTTTTATTCTCTTAGGCTCCTCTCCTGATTTTTACTCTCTTAGGCTCCTGTCCTGCTTTCAAGTTTTTTAGGCTCCTCTCTTGATTTTTATTCTCTTAGGCTCCTCTCCTGATTTTTATTCTCTTAGGCTCCTCTCCTGCTTTCAAGTTTTTTAGGCTCCTCTCCTGATTTTTATTCTCTTAGGCTCCTCTCCTGATTTTTATTCTCTTAGGCTCCTCTCCTGATTTTTATTCTCTTAGGCTCCTCTCCTGCTTTCAAGTTTTTTAGGCTCCTCTCCTGATTTTTATTCTCTTAGGCTCCTCTTCTGATTTTAAGTTTTTTAGGCTCCTCTCCTGATTTTTTATTCTCTTAGGCTCCTCTCCTGATTTTTATTCTCTTAGGCTCCTCTCTTGATTTTTATTCTCTTAGGCTCCTCTCCTGATTTTTATTCTCTTAGGCTCCTCTTCTGATTTTAAGTTTTTTAGGCTCCTCTCCTGATTTTTATTCTCTTAGGCTCCTCTCCTGATTTTTATTCTCTTAGGCTCCTCTCCTGATTTTTACTCTCTTAGGCTCCTCTCTTGATTTTTATTCTCTTAGGCTCCTCTCCTGATTTTTATTCTGTTAGGCTCCTCTTCTGATTTCCAGTTTTTTAGGCTCCTCTCCTGATTTTTATTCTCTTAGGCTCCTCTCCTGATTTTTATTCTCTTAGGCTCCTCTCCTGATTTTTATTTCCTTAGGCTCCTGTCCTGATTTTTATTCTCTTAGGCTCCTGTCCTGATTTTTATTCTCTTAGGCTCCTCTTCTGAATTTAAGTTTTTTAGGCTCCTCTCCTGATTTTTATTCTCTTAGGCTCCTCTCCTGATTTTTATTCTCTTAGGCTCCTCTCCTGATTTTTATTCTCTTAGGCTCCTCTTCTGATTTTAAGTTTTTTAGGCTCCTCTCCTGATTTTTATTCTCTTAGGCTCCTCTCCTGATTTTTATTCTCTTAGGCTCCTCTCCTGATTTTTATTCTCTTAGGCTCCTCTCCTGATTTTTATTCTCTTAGGCTCCTCTTCTGATTTTAAGTTTTTTAGGCTCCTCTCCTGATTTTTATTCTCTTAGGCTCCTCTCTTGATTTTTATTCTCTTAGGCTCCTCTCCTGATTTTTATTCTCTTAGGCTCCTCTCCTGATTTTTATTCTCTTAGGCTCCTCTCCTGATTTTTTATTCTCTTAGGCTCCTCTCCTGATTTTTACTCTTTTAGGCTCCTCTCTTGATTTTTACTCTCCTGATTTTTACTCTTTTAGGCTCCTCTCTTGATTTTTATTCTCTTAGGCTCCTCTCCTGATTTTTATTCTCTTAGGCTCCTCTTCTGATTTCCAGTTTTTTAGGCTCCTCTCCTGATTTTTATTCTCTTAGGCTCCTCTCCTGATTTTTATTCTCTTAGGCTCCTCTCCTGATTTTTATTCTCTTAGGCTCCTCTCCTGATTTTTATTCTCTTAGGCTCCTCTTCTGAATTTAAGTTTTTTAGGCTCCTCTCCTGATTTTTATTCTCTTAGGCTCCTCTCCTGATTTTTATTCTCTTAGGCTCCTCTTCTGATTTTAAGTTTTTTTAGGCTCCTCTCCTGATTTTTATTCTCTTAGGCTCCTCTCTTGATTTTTATTCTCTTAGGCTCCTCTCCTGATTTTTATTCTCTTAGGCTCCTCTCCTGATTTTTTATTCTCTTAGGCTCCTCTCCTGATTTTTATTCTCTTAGGCTCCTGTCCTGCTTTCAAGTTTTTTAGGCTCCTCTCCTGATTTTTATTCTCTTAGGCTCCTCTCCTGATTTTTATTCTCTTAGGCTCCTCTCCTGATTTTTATTCTCTTAGGCTCCTCTCCTGATTTTTACTCTCTTAGGCTCCTCTCCTGATTTTTATTCTCTTAGGCTCCTCTCCTGATTTTTATTCTCTTAGGCTCCTCTCCTGCTTTCAAGTTTTTTTAGGCTCCTCTCCTGATTTTTATTCTCTTAGGCTCCTCTCCTGATTTTTATTCTCTTAGGCTCCTCTCCTGATATTTATTCTCTTAGGCTCCTCTCCTGATTTTTATTCTCTTAGGCTCCTCTTCTGATTTTAAGTTTTTTAGGCTCCTCTCCTGATTTTTTATTCTCTTAGGCTCCTCTCCTGATTTTTATTCTCTTAGGCTCCTCTCCTGATTTTTATTCTCTTAGGCTCCTCTCCTGCTTTCAAGTTTTTTAGGCTCCTCTCCTGATTTTTATTCTCTTAGGCTCCTCTCCTGATTTTTATTCTCTTAGGCTCCTCTCCTGATATTTATTCTCTTAGGCTCCTCTCCTGATTTTTATTCTCTTAGGCTCCTCTTCTGATTTTAAGTTTTTTAGGCTCCTCTCCTGATTTTTATTCTCTTAGGCTCCTCTCCTGATTTTTATTCTCTTAGACTCCTGTCCTGCTTTCAAGTTTTTTAGGCTTTTCTCCTGATTTTTATTCTCTTAGGCTCCTCTCCTGATTTTTATTCTGTTAGGCTCCTCTCCTGATTTTTACTCTCTTAGGCTCCTCTCCTGATTTTTATTCTCTTAGGCTCCTCTCTTGATTTTTATTCTCTTAGGCTCCTCTCCTGATTTTTATTCTCTTAGGCTCCTCTCCTGCTTTCAAGTTTTTTAGGCTCCTCTCCTGATTTTTATTCTCTTAGGCTCCTCTCCTGCTTTCAAGTTTTTTTAGGCTCCTCTCCTGATTTTTATTCTCTTAGGCTCCTCTCCTGATTTTTTATTCTCTTAGGCTCCTCTCCTGATTTTTATTCTCTTAGGCTCCTCTCCTGATTTTTATTCTCTTAGGCTCCTCTCCTGCTTTCAAGTTTTTTAGGCTCCTCTCCTGATTTTTATTCTCTTAGGCTCCTCTCCTGATTTTTATTCTCTTAGGCTCCTCTTCTGCTTTCAAGTTTTTTAGGCTCCTCTCCTGATTTTTATTCTCTTAGGCTCCTCTCCTGATTTTTATTCTCTTAGGCTCCTCTCCTGATTTTTATTCTCTTAGGCTCCTCTCCTGCTTTCAAGTTTTTTAGGCTCCTCTCCTGATTTTTATTCTCTTAGGCTCCTCTCCTGATTTTTATTCTCTTAGGCTCCTGTCCTGCTTTCAAGTTTTTTAGGCTCCTCTCCTGATTTTTATTCTCTTAGGCTCCTCTCCTGCTTTCAAGTTTTTTAGGCTCCTCTCCTGATTTTTATTCTCTTAGGCTCCTCTCCTGATTTTTATTCACTTAGGCTCCTCTCCTGATTTTTATTCTCTTAGGCTCCTCTCCTGATTTTTATTCTCTTAGGCTCCTCTCCTGATTTTTATTCTCTTAGGCTCCTCTCCTGATTTTTACTCTCTTAGGCTCCTCTCCTGATTTTTATTCTCTTAGGCTCCTCTTCTGATTTAAGTTTTTTAGGCTCCTCTCCTGATTTTTATTCTCTTAGGCTCCTCTCCTGATTTTTATTCTCTTAGGCTCCTCTCCTGATTTTTATTCTCTTAGACTCCTGTCCTGCTTTCAAGTTTTTTAGGCTCCTCTCCTGATTTTTATTCTCTTAGGCTCCTCTCCTGATTTTTACTCTCTCTTAGGCTCCTGTCCTGCTTTCAAGTTTTTTAGGCTCCTCTCCTGATTTTCACTCTCTTAGGCTCCTCTCCTGATTTTTATTCTCTTAGGCTCCTCTTCTGATTTTAAGTTTTTTAGGCTCCTCTCCTGATTTTTATTCTCTTAGGCTCCTCTCCTGATTTTTATTCTCTTAGGCTCCTCTCCTGATTTTTATTCTCTTAGGCTCCTCTCCTGATTTTTATTCTCTTAGACTCCTGCCCTGCTTTCAAGTTTTTTAGGCTCCTCTCCTGATTTTTATTCTCTTAGGCTCCTCTCCTGATTTTTATTCTCTTAGGCTCCTCTCCTGATTTTTATTCTCTTAGGCTCCTCTCCTGATTTTTATTCTCTTAGGCTCCTCTCCTGCTTTCAAGTTTTTTAGGCTCCTCTCCTGATTTTTATTCTCTTAGGCTCTTCTCCTGATTTTTATTCTCTTAGGCTCCTCTCCTGATTTTTATTCTCTTAGGCTCCTCTTCTGATTTTATGTTTTTTAGGCTCCTCTCCTGATTTTTATTCTCTTAGGCTCCTCTCCTGATTTTTATTCTCTTAGGCTCCTCTCCTGATTTTTATTCTCTTAGGCTCCTCTTCTGATTTTAAGTTTTTTAGGCTCCTCTCCTGATTTTTATTCTCTTAGGCTCCTCTCCTGATTTTTATTCTCTTATCTCCTGATTTTTATTCTCTTAGGCTCCTCTCCTGATTTTTATTCTCTTAGGCTCCTCTCCTGCTTTCAAGTTTTTTAGGCTCCTCTCCTGATTTTTATTCTCTTAGGCTCCTCTCCTGCTTTCAAGTTTTTTAGGCTCCTCTCCTGATTTTTATTCTCTTAGGCTCCTCTCCTGATTTTTATTCTCTTAGGCTCCTCTCCT
This sequence comes from Pseudopipra pipra, assembly GCF_036250125.1. Taxonomy (NCBI): domain Eukaryota; kingdom Metazoa; phylum Chordata; class Aves; order Passeriformes; family Pipridae; genus Pseudopipra; species Pseudopipra pipra. Next base: position 26,606 of record NW_026990918.1, read on the forward strand.
GATTTTTATTCTCTTAGGCTCCTCTCCTGATTTTTATTCTCTTAGGCTCCTCTCCTGATTTATATTCTCTTAGGCTCCTCTTCTGATTTTAAGTTTTTTAGGCTCCTCTCCTGATTTTTATTCTCTTAGGCTCCTCTCCTGATTTTTATTCTCTTAGGCTCCTGTCCTGCTTTCAAGTTTTTTAGGCTCCTCTCCTGATTTTTATTCTCTTAGGCTCCTCTCCTGCTTTCAAGTTTTTTAGGCTCCTCTCCTGATTTTTATTCTCTTAGGCTCCTCTCCTGATTTTTATTCTCTTAGGCTCCTCTCCTGATTTTTATTCTCTTAGGCTCCTCTTCTGATTTTAAGTTTTTTAGGCTCCTCTCCTGATTTTTATTCTCTTAGGCTCCTCTCCTGATTTTTATTCTCTTAGGCTCCTCTCCTGCTTTCAAGTTTTTTAGGCTCCTCTCCTGATTTTTATTCTCTTAGGCTCCTCTCCTGATTTTTATTCTCTTAGGCTCCTCTCCTGATTTTTACTCTCTTAGGCTCCTGTCCTGCTTTCAAGTTTTTTAGGCTCCTCTCCTGATTTTTATTCTGTTAGGCTCCTCTCCTGATTTTTACTCTCTTAGGCTCCTCTCCTGATTTTTATTCTCTTAGGCTCCTCTTCTGATTTTAAGTTTTTTAGGCTCCTCTCCTGATTTTTATTCTCTTAGGCTCCTCTTCTGATTTTAAGTTTTTTAGGCTCCTCTCCTGATTTTTATTCTCTTAGGCTCCTCTCCTGATTTTTATTCTCTTAGGCTCCTCTCCTGATTTTTATTCTCTTAGGCTCCTCTCCTGATTTTTACTCTCTTAGGCTCCTCTCCTGATTTTTATTCTCTTAGGCTCCTCTCCTGATTTTTATTCTCTTAGACTCCTTTCCTGCTTTCAAGTTTTTTAGGCTCCTCTCCTGATTTTCACTCTCTTAGGCTCCTCTCCTGATTTTTATTCTCTTAGACTCCTCTTCTGATTTTAAGTTTTTTAGGCTCCTCTCCTGATTTTTATTCTCTTAGGCTCCTCTCCTGATTTTTATTCTCTTAGGCTCCTCTCCTGATTTTTATTCTCTTAGGCTCCTCTCCTGATTTTTATTCTCTTAGGCTCCTCTCCTGATTTTTATTCTCTTAGGCTCCTCTCCTGATTTTTATTCTCTTAGGCTCCTCTCCTGATTTTTACTCTCTTAGGCTCCTCTCCTGATTTTTATTCTCTTAGGCTCCTCTTCTGATTTTAAGTTTTTTAGGCTCCTCTCCTGATTTTTATTCTCTTAGGCTCCTCTCCTGATTTTTATTCTCTTAGGCTCCTCTTGTGATTTTAAGTTTTTTAGGCTCCTCTCCTGATTTTTATTCTCTTAGGCTCCTCTCTTGATTTTTATTCTCTTAGGCTCCTCTCCTGATTTTTATTCTCTTAGGCTCCTGTCCTGCTTTCAAGTTTTTTAGGCTCCTCTCCTGATTTTTATTCTCTTAGGCTCCTCTCCTGCTTTCAAGTTTTTTAGGCTCCTCTCCTGATTTTTATTCTCTTAGGCTCCTCTCCTGATTTTTATTCTCTTAGGCTCCTCTCCTGATTTTTATTCTCTTAGGCTCCTCTTCTGATTTTAAGTTTTTTAGGCTCCTCTCCTGATTTTTATTCTCTTAGGCTCCTCTCCTGATTTTTATTCTCTTAGGCTCCTCTCCTGCTTTCAAGTTTTTTAGGCTCCTCTCCTGATTTTTATTCTCTTAGGCTCCTCTTCTGATTTTAAGTTTTTTAGGCTCCTCTCCTGATTTTTATTCTCTTAGGCTCCTCTTCTGATTTTAAGTTTTTTAGGCTCCTCTCCTGATTTTTATTCTCTTAGGCTCCTCTTCTGATTTTTACTCTCTTAGGCTCCTCTCCTGATTTTTATTCTCTTAGGCTCCTCTCCTGATTTTTACTCTCTTAGGCTCCTCTCCTGATTTTTATTCTCTTAGGCTCCTCTCCTGATTTTTATTCTCTTAGACTCCTTTCCTGCTTTCAAGTTTTTTAGGCTCCTCTCCTGATTTTTATTCTCTTAGGCTCCTCTCCTGATTTTTATTCTCTTAGGCTCCTCTCCTGATTTTTATTCTCTTAGGCTCCTCTTCTGATTTTAAGTTTTTTAGGCTCCTCTCCTGATTTTTATTCTCTTAGGCTCCTCTCCTGATTTTTATTCTCTTAGGCTCCTCTCCTGATTTTTATTCTCTTAGGCTCCTCTCCTGATTTTTATTCTCTTAGGCTCCTCTTCTGATTTTAAGTTTTTTAGGCTCCTCTCCTGATTTTTATTCTCTTAGGCTCCTCTCTTGATTTTTATTCTCTTAGGCTCCTCTCCTGATTTTTATTCTCTTAGGCTCCTCTCCTGATTTTTATTCTCTTAGGCTCCTCTCCTGATTTTTATTCTCTTAGGCTCCTCTCCTGATTTTTACTCTTTTAGGCTCCTCTCTTGATTTTTACTCTCCTGATTTTTACTCTTTTAGGCTCCTCTCTTGATTTTTATTCTCTTAGGCTCCTCTCCTGATTTTTATTCTCTTAGGCTCCTCTTCTGATTTCCAGTTTTTTAGGCTCCTCTCCTGATTTTTATTCTCTTAGGCTCCTCTCCTGATTTTTATTCTCTTAGGCTCCTCTCCTGATTTTTATTCTCTTAGGCTCCTCTCCTGATTTTTATTCTCTTAGGCTCCTCTCCTGATTTTTATTCTCTTAGGCTCCTCTTCTGAATTTAAGTTTTTTAGGCTCCTCTCCTGATTTTTATTCTCTTAGGCTCCTCTCCTGCTTTCAAGTTTTTTAGGCTCCTCTCCTGATTTTTATTCTCTTAGGCTCCTCTCCTGATTTTTATTCTCTTAGGCTCCTCTCCTGATTTTTATTCTCTTAGGCTCCTCTTCTGATTTTAAGTTTTTTAGGCTCCTCTCCTGATTTTTATTCTCTTAGGCTCCTCTCTTGATTTTTATTCTCTTAGGCTCCTCTCCTGATTTTTATTCTCTTAGGCTCCTCTCCTGATTTTTATTCTCTTAGGCTCCTCTCCTGATTTTTATTCTCTTAGGCTCCTGTCCTGCTTTCAAGTTTTTTAGGCTCCTCTCCTGATTTTTATTCTCTTAGGCTCCTCTCCTGATTTTTATTCTCTTAGGCTCCTCTCCTGATTTTTATTCTCTTAGGCTCCTCTCCTGATTTTTACTCTCTTAGGCTCCTCTCCTGATTTTTATTCTCTTAGGCTCCTCTCCTGATTTTTATTCTCTTAGGCTCCTCTTCTGATTTTAAGTTTTTTAGGCTCCTCTCCTGATTTTTATTCTCTTAGGCTCCTCTCCTGATTTTTATTCTCTTAGGCTCCTCTCCTGATTTTTATTCTCTTAGGCTCCTCTCCTGATTTTTATTCTCTTAGGCTCCTCTTCTGATTTTAAGTTTTTTAGGCTCCTCTCCTGATTTTTATTCTCTTAGGCTCCTCTATTGATTTTTATTCTCTTAGGCTCCTCTCCTGATTTTTATTCTCTTAGGCTCCTCTTCTGATTTTAAGTTTTTTAGGCTCCTCTCCTGATTTTTATTCTCTTAGGCTCCTCTCCTGATTTTTATTCTCTTAGGCTCCTCTCCTGATTTTTATTCTCTTAGGCTCCTCTCCTGATTTTTATTCTCTTAGGCTCCTCTCCTGATTTTTATTCTCTTAGGCTCCTCTTCTGATTTTAAGTTTTTTAGGCTCCTCTCCTGATTTTTATTCTCTTAGGCTCCTCTCCTGATTTTTATTCTCTTAGGCTCCTGTCCTGCTTTCAAGTTTTTTAGGCTCCTCTCCTGATTTTTATTCTCTTAGGCTCCTCTCCTGATTTTTATTCTCTTAGGCTCCTCTCCTGATTTTTATTCTCTTAGGCTCCTCTCCTGATTTTTATTCTCTTAGGCTCCTCTCCTGCTTTCAAGTTTTTTAGGCTCCTCTCCTGATTTTTATTCTCTTAGGCTCCTCTCCTGATTTTTATTCTCTTAGGCTCCTCTCCTGATATTTATTCTCTTAGGCTCCTCTCCTGATTTTTATTCTCTTAGGCTCCTCTTCTGATTTTAAGTTTTTTAGGCTCCTCTCCTGATTTTTATTCTCTTAGGCTCCTCTCCTGATTTTTATTCTCTTAGACTCCTGTCCTGCTTTCAAGTTTTTTAGGCTTTTCTCCTGATTTTTATTCTCTTAGGCTCCTCTCCTGATTTTTATTCTGTTAGGCTCCTCTCCTGATTTTTACTCTCTTAGGCTCCTCTCCTGATTTTTATTCTCTTAGGCTCCTCTCTTGATTTTTATTCTCTTAGGCTCCTCTCCTGATTTTTATTCTCTTAGGCTCCTCTCCTGCTTTCAAGTTTTTTAGGCTCCTCTCCTGATTTTTATTCTCTTAGGCTCCTCTCCTGCTTTCAAGTTTTTTAGGCTCCTCTCCTGATTTTTATTCTCTTAGGCTCCTCTCCTGATTTTTATTCTCTTAGGCTCCTCTCCTGCTTTCAAGTTTTTTAGGCTCCTCTCCTGATTTTTATTCTCTTAGGCTCCTCTCCTGATTTTTATTCTCTTAGGCTCCTCTCCTGATTTTTATTCTCTTAGGCTCCTCTCCTGCTTTCAAGTTTTTTAGGCTCCTCTCCTGATTTTTATTCTCTTAGGCTCCTCTCCTGATTTTTTATTCTCTTAGGCTCCTGTCCTGCTTTCAAGTTTTTTAGGCTCCTCTCCTGATTTTTATTCTCTTAGGCTCCTCTCCTGCTTTCAAGTTTTTTAGGCTCCTCTCTTGATTTTTATTCTCTTAGGCTCCTCTCCTGATTTTTATTCTCTTAGGCTCCTCTCCTGCTTTCAAGTTTTTTAGGCTCCTCTCCTGATTTTTATTCTCTTAGGCTCCTCTCCTGCTTTCAAGTTTTTTAGGCTCCTCTCCTGATTTTTATTCTCTTAGGCTCCTCTCCTGATTTTTATTCACTTAGGCTCCTCTCCTGATTTTTATTCTCTTAGGCTCCTCTCCTGATTTTTATTCTCTTAGGCTCCTCTCCTGATTTTTATTCTCTTAGGCTCCTCTCCTGATTTTTACTCTCTTAGGCTCCTCTCCTGATTTTTATTCTCTTAGGCTCCTCTTCTGATTTTAAGTTTTTTAGGCTCCTCTCCTGATTTTTATTCTCTTAGGCTCCTCTCCTGATTTTTATTCTCTTAGGCTCCTCTCCTGATTTTTATTCTCTTAGGCTCCTCTCCTGCTTTCAAGTTTTTTAGGCTCCTCTCCTGATTTTTATTCTCTTAGGCTCCTCTCCTGATTTTTACTCTCTCTTAGGCTCCTGTCCTGCTTTCAAGTTTTTTAGGCTCCTCTCCTGATTTTCACTCTCTTAGGCTCCTCTCCTGATTTTTATCTCTCTTAGGCTCCTCTTCTGATTTTAAGTTTTTTAGGCTCCTCTCCTGATTTTTATTCTCTTAGGCTCCTCTCCTGATTTTTATTCTCTTAGGCTCCTCTCCTGATTTTTATTCTCTTAGACTCCTGCCCTGCTTTCAAGTTTTTTAGGCTCCTCTCCTGATTTTTATTCTCTTAGGCTCCTCTCCTGATTTTTATTCTCTTAGGCTCCTCTCCTGATTTTTTATTCTCTTAGGCTCCTCTCCTGATTTTTATTCTCTTAGGCTCCTCTCCTGCTTTCAAGTTTTTTAGGCTCCTCTCCTGATTTTTATTCTCTTAGGCTCTTCTCCTGATTTTTATTCTCTTAGGCTCCTCTCCTGATTTTTATTCTCTTAGGCTCCTCTTCTGATTTTATGTTTTTTAGGCTCCTCTCCTGATTTTTATTCTCTTAGGCTCCTCTCCTGATTTTTATTCTCTTAGGCTCCTCTCCTGATTTTTATTCTCTTAGGCTCCTCTTCTGATTTTAAGTTTTTTAGGCTCCTCTCCTGATTTTTATTCTCTTAGGCTCCTCTCCTGATTTTTATTCTCTTAGGCTCCTCTCCTGATTTTTATTCTCTTAGGCTCCTGTCCTGCTTTCAAGTTTTTTAGGCTCCTCTCCTGATTTTTATTCTCTTAGGCTCCTCTCCTGCTTTCAAGTTTTTTAGGCTCCTCTCCTGATTTTTATTCTCTTAGGCTCCTCTCCTGATTTTTATTCTCTTAGGCTCCTCTCCTGATTTTTATTCTCTTAGGCTCCTCTCCTGATTTTTATTCTCTTAGGCTCCTCTCCTGATTTTATTCTCTTAGGCTCCTCTTCTGATTTTAAGTTTTTTAGGCTCCTCTCCTGATTTTTATTCTCTTAGGCTCCTCTCCTGATTTTTATTCTCTTAGACTCCTGTCCTGCTTTCAAGTTTTTTAGGCTCCTCTTCTGATTTTAAGTTTTTTAGGCTCCTCTCCTGATTTTTATTCTCTTAGGCTCCTCTCTTGATTTTTATTCTCTTAGGCTCCTCTCCTGATTTTTATTCTCTTAGGCTCCTGTCCTACTTTCAAGTTTTTTAGGCTCCTCTCCTGATTTTTATTCTCTTAGGCTCCTCTCCTGATTTTTATTCTCTTAGGCTCCTCTCCTGATTTTTATTCTCTTAGGCTCCTCTCCTGATTTTTATTCTCTTAGGCTCCTCTTCTGATTTTAAGTTTTTTAGGCTCCTCTCCTGATTTTTATTCTCTTAGGCTCCTCTCCTGATTTTTATTCTCTTAGGCTCCTCTCCTGCTTTCAAGTTTTTTAGGCTCCTCTCCTGATTTTTATTCTCTTAGGCTCCTCTTCTGATTTTATGTTTTTTAGGCTCCTCTCCTGATTTTTATTCTCTTAGGCTCCTCTCTTGATTTTTATTCTCTTAGGCTCCTCTCCTGATTTTTATTCTCTTAGGCTCCTCTCCTGATTTTTATTCTCTTAGGCTCCTCTCCTGATTTTACTCTCTTAGGCTCCTCTCCTGATTTTTATTCTCTTAGGCTCCTCTCTGATTTAAGTTTTTTAGGCTCCTCTCCTGATTTTTATTCTCTTAGGCTCCTCTCCTGATTTTTATTCTCTTAGGCTCCTCTGTGATTTTAAGTTCTTTTAGGCTCCTCTCCTGATTTTTATTCTCTTAGGCTCCTCTCTTGATTTTTATTCTCTTAGGCTCCTCTCCTGATTTTATTCTCTTAGGCTCCTGTCCTGCTTTCAAGTTTTTTAGGCTCCTCTCCTGATTTTTATTCTCTTAGGCTCCTCTACTGCTTTCAAGTTTTTTAGGCTCCTCTCCTGATTTTTATTCTCTTAGGCTCCTCTCCTGATTTTTATTCTCTTAGGCTCCTCTCCTGATTTTTATTCTCTTAGGCTCCTCTCTGATTTAAGTTTTTTAGGCTCCTCTCCTGATTTTTATTCTCTTAGGCTCCTCTCCTGATTTTTATTCTCTTAGGCTCCTCTCCTGCTTTCAAGTTTTTTAGGCTCCTCTCCTGATTTTTATTCTCTTAGGCTCCTCTCCTGATTTTA